>NC_090174.1:5485849-5598349 GCF_024679245.1 Pseudorasbora parva | reverse complement strand
ATCTCAAATTTCTTGTTTCTTTTAAACTATATCATTGAACGTGCTAAATGTAACTATAAGGCATGCATATATTGAAATTATTATAAACATTAACTTGACTTAATTTGACGACCCAGTACAGTTTACAATAAACAATCATGAGAGCCACGGCTGTAGATGAAACCAACAGGAGGTGGATGAAAACATGATCGGTTCTGTGAGTTACTTCCATGTTATTATGATGTGCTCTGGCTGTCATTGATGAAATGGCGTGAGAAAGGATGTGATGATCACGGACAGAAGCCGTTACTGCAGCCTACAGGTGCAGTTCTGCCTCCTGGACAGCAGGGGCAGCAAACATTAGTTCCTTACCAGAGTGGAGACCGCAGACGTGTACAGAGGGGTTTGACCAGACGACAGCAACACCGGCTGTGAAAGAAACAAAAAAAGAGGAGAGGAGGGCGGATAACTCAACAACAAAACCACTTTTTTAATGATAAAAAAGCATGAAATCAGAGCCTTTGATAGACGGAAGAGCAGGCGCATGAATGTGCGAGGCTGTCTTCCACTTCCAGCTGCTTTACATGTACAAAGACAGACAGTTGTGATATTGCAAACTGGTGTTCTGTATGGCATTATTTGTATTATCGTATAAATAAGCACACCGGTTACATTTACACTTTACTTCACATTGCTATTCTTCAGCTTGCTAATGATGAATCAGAAGTCTCACACATTCACAGAAAACAGATTACTTCTGCAAAATAAGATGGTTAAAGGGGTGGTTCATCATTTGCTCATTCTCACGTTGTTCCAAACCTGTATGAGTTCCTTTCTTCTGCTGGACACTAAATATATTTTGAAAAATATGGGTAACCAATCAATTGATGGTCCCCACTGACTTCCATAATACGGGGAAAAATGACTATGGAAGTCAGTGGGAACCATCAATTCATTGGTAACCCATATTCTTCAAAATATATTTAGTGTCCAGCAGAAGAAAGAAACTCATACAGGTTTGGAACAACTTGAGAATGAGCAAATAATAAACAGCATTTTTAGCTGAACTGTCCCTTTAAGTGTGTAAAAATGCATGCATCATAATGCATTATGAAGCATTGAATCTGATATCTACAGTATTAATATAAATTCAATACACTGACTATATGGTTTTATAATTACTATAATAGTCCAAATGTACTCAAGTCGAACATAATTGTAAAGATTTCAGATTTCATGACAAATTGAATTTAGTAAAAGAATCATTGTACTGAATACAAAAATGAGCATTTTGTCATTAATTCCTCACCCTCATGTCGTTCGACACCCGTGAGACCTCCGTTCATCTTCAGAACACAGATGAAGATATTAGTGTTGAAATCCGATGGCTCACAAAGGCCTTCATTGACACCAATGTCATTTCCTCTCTCAAGACCCATAAAGGCACTGAAGACGTCGATACAACATCCATACACTACAGTGGCTCTACAATCATTTTATTAATTTTATTAATTTGTGTTCCAAAGATGAATGGAGGTCTTAGGTGTCGACATGGGGGTAAATAATTAATGACAGAATTTTCATTTTTGGGTGAACTAACCCTTTATTGACATTCTTACACCATTTTGAGCCCAATCTCCTGGTACTGAATGCGTATCTATAGGACATTAGATGATTTTGGATGCTCTTTATATGTAGAAATTACACTTTTACATGCATCTGATACACACTTTTTTTGCATGCATATAATAAACACTTTTTGTGTGCATATGAACTACACACCCAACAGGTATTTGCATGCCAGATGCACAACTTTTGCATATAAAGAAAACGGCAAATAAAAGCATGAACATGTGCTATAGATACGCAGTGCTTTGTGATCGTGTTGCATTTTTTCTACTGGAAAATGTAGAAACTGTGATTGTTTTGCATGCATATTATAGCAAAATCATGCTAAAAGCTGTGATTGATATTAGCTGGTGTTTTTAAAGAAATATGGCTAGTGTACAGCATCCCATCAAAGGCTCTGAATAGGGGAAGTTAAAGCAAATGGGATCCAGGAGACTGACATAAAGTCCTGAAGGTGCTGTTTGTGCAACTCTAGCAATGGGTGTCAATTAGATTAGGAAAGGAAACAGGAAAGTGAACACAGACTCATGAGGAAATGTACAGGTTCATTCAAACTATGCAGTACATTTTGATGTCCCCATCATATGTATTCATATTGGACAGATTTTATTAAATCATAGTTTTCTTTTATGACAAGAAAAGGGTTTTTTATTGGGGGTTTTTATGTTAATGTGTTTACCATGTCCCCAGCAAAATGAAAAACTGACCGTTACTAAGACATATTCTAGAAAGTGTGCAGGAGTATGCGTTTCTTAACGGTAATATGGCTTTAGTGTGTTCTGAATGGATATTCTTGTCCTCAAATGCACTTTCCACGCTGTTAGTCTGTTGGTGGTAAATGGTTGCACAACTATATTGAGCATTTTTTACAAATAACAATTTAGTTATATGAACAAAAAAAATCAAGTAAAGCCGGCACAATTTCTTTGAGTAAATACAAACCATTTGAATTTGTCACTGTTACATAATATTTATGTGCCCTTTACTTAATGATGTTAAATTTATAAAAGTTTATCATGTAAGGTGTTAATTTTAAATAACAACAAGCATATATTTTTTAAATAAAATGCAAAATTAACTCATTGGACAAACTACAAATATTTAACTAAGAGCAGGAATTCCATCCAACGCATTTGTATATAAGTGCCCACAGCCTAAACACAGGCTCTCTTCTGCATAATAACCACAAAATTACAGAAACTCCTCAATGTCCAAAACATCTGAACATTTAACACTAACATAAACTAACAACATCTTTCCCTTTACTGATAAACACATAAAATAACACTTTAATCCATACATTTTCTCAACTAGCGCAGTCCTTTGCAAAGCATGCTGGGAACTACAGATCCACTGCCCAGCTAGTTATGGCAGCACAAATATTTCATGTAGTTTTTACGCAAATTAATTAAGTAAACTTCAGTTTTAAATATATTAGGCAGATTGAACACAATCTAATTTCGACACAACTTCATTTACACAAGTAAAGTAAACCTCATTTAAATGTGTCTTATCTATGAAGGGCCTGAATCATTTTTGTGTTGTAATATCTCTTTGACTAACAAAAAAATTGCTATTTGACATTCACAATTGACATCTTTTTTTAATGTAGCAACGACTAATATGATTTCTGTGAATAATATTAAATAGTTTCTTAAATGTGACCCACCACAAAACCCATCATACGGGTCAATTTTTTGAAATCGAGATTTATACATAATCTAAAAGCTGAATAAATAAGCTTTCCATTGATTTATAGTTTGTTAAGATTGGCAGAGACACAACTATTTGAATATCTGGAATCTGAGGGTGTAAAAAAAATTGAAATATTGAGAAAATATTGACGTCCTTATCAACGCATATTAAATCTTATTAATTTTTAATATATATTTACAGTTGGAAATGTACAACTGGTAAATATCTTCATGGAACAGGATCCTTATTTAATATCCTAATGATTTTTGGCATAAAAGAAAAAACCAAATCAAATTTTGACCCATACAATGTATTGTTTAACCTGACAAGCCAGACCCACATCAAGATGTTTGGTCTGGAAACTCACCATTGACAGCTCAATCCGAGGGGCGGATAAACGGTTGTCTTTCAAACTCCCTCTGCACGCGATAGGATAGCGCTACACCAACCAGAGCAACGAAGGTGAAGCGGAGCTGACAGATTAAACTTTCGCCGTATCCGGCTGGCAAAACTCCGAACACATCTTCCCTTCTTAAGAATGACAAATGATTTTGTTCTTTTCTCAGAGAAAAGCTTAACTCCGAATCTTCCAGAGTCACGGTCAGAGCTGATTCGAAAGACAGCCATTTGCCAGTTTCTGTGTTTACTAGAAGCACGCAAGCGCAACTCGGCCGTCATTATGTTAAGCCCCGCCCACCGACTCTATACACGATGTGATTGGCCCGACCAGAGTTTGGTATTTACAGCTGAAGGTGCAGATCCACTTGTCTTTGCAACACTTCTGACGCGCCGCGCTCCACTTTATTCCCATGGGTGACGTCAGGCGACTTTAACGCACCCGCACAGCATTCCGGGAAGGCAGCGCTGCATTTGAAAAAATACTGCGCATCAGAAAAGCTGACCGATTCCCATCTTTATGCAAATTAATCCATTGAACGCAACGCGGCTCTCCAATGAAAGTAGAGCACATGGAGACTGGGGGAAGTCTCTCGCGGGTCATTGGTTTTTCATTCCCTGCTGGCTCAAATGCACGGCCATAGTGGTAAACTTGAGGTACGCCCATCAAGGCACAAATGAGGGGAAGCGTCACAACATCGAGCTTCAGTTGTGTCGCAAAAGTGGATCTCCGCGGTCAGAAGGTATTGAGAGTTGCTAGACGACACTCGCGGCAGATTAGATTTGCTGTCGCTAGGGTGCATCTAGATTTCTAGGCTATGTATTGTTGTTATTATTATTATTATTATTATCATATAGTATTATTATTAATATTATTTAAAGGTACACTGCAAACACTAACACTCAAAATAATTAATTGGTTTGAGCAGAGCCAACCTTAACAAACTTTTGATTATTTACTTTTTGACACATTTTAAATAATCTGAACTGTTTTATTGTTTTGAGTTTTATAAACTTGTTTCTTTTCATTTAGACAAACTTAAATTTAGCCCGAAACTGTCCTGGGATTTCTATTTCCCAGCATGCGTTGCCATATGGTACTCAAAAAGGGAAGAGTAAATTAAGTGTTATGTTTCGGTGCAAGATGAATGTAAAGTGGGAGACTTAATAGTGTTTAATGTTTTGCTATGCTAATTTAGAGGAGTTTCTGTTATGTTGGTTTTGTAGGGTTATCATTATGGTGATGAGCTTGGTTTGAGATAAATCAAACAGATAAATGTTCAATGTGTTAAATATTTCCCAGGGAAAGCAAGGACTAAATGTAAATGTGTACGTTGAATGCAATGTAAGTTGCTTTGGATAAAAGCGTCTGCCAAATGCATGAATAGATTGCGGTCCTCATTCAGCAAGTGCTATGCTAATGCTAATGCTATCAAAGCATTGTGCTACCAATTAGCAGTTTAGCATTAATTGAATTAGCTAGTTAAAGCTAGCCAAGTTTCCACAACTAAAAATATTCAAGTTGAGATTACATGATCATTTTAAGGTAAATGTATGAATTAGCTTACTCAAATAATTCAAGTTAAGAGCAATTAAAATGTATGAATACAAAAGTTTCTGTCCCCTCAAACTGAATTTCTTCACTTAAAAAAAATGGATGTAACTGATTTCCTCAAATGTTTTGAGTTTTGTCAATTTAATTCAGGTTTACAGTTTACTGCATAACTGGAACTAACCTTCCAGTGGAACGGTAGAAAGCAATAAAAGGAAAAGTCGAACACAATAATACAAAAGTACAGTCTGCACTGTTTGTTTCCCATTTAGAAGGACACAACAAACACAATGGTGTAACTTGTAACTGTCTCAATCCTGAAATCATTTTGGAAAAGTTTGGAATTTGATTTGAGTAATTTCCAGGTCTGGATTTCTAAAACATAAAATTAAGCATTTCTAAAAATGCATCATGCAAGTGTTTTCATGGCAAATGAGGTCCTTTAGTAATTGTCAAACAGAACATTTTCATTACGCTAAACAGTTTTTCTTTACCATAAGTGAATTCACTTTTGAATTTTACCAAGAATATTTACTCAACTGCCACACAAACCAGATAAAGAAGCAATCGATCACCTAAATTAGACTGTTAACCGCGATAGCAGTATCAAAGTAGTGTCAGAGGTGAATATATGCAGCTTAAAATGTGTTTTAAGTTTCTCCTCATCATGTAAGTGCATGTTATCACTTAGTAAACCAGTGACTGTATGTTAAATAACCGTGTATGTTTAATATGGTCTATTAATCTACAGAGGGGTCTGGAAAAGTATGGCAAATGTGTATAACCCTATGCCAGCGCTGTTCTGTGTGTAAACAGCAGATGGCGGTGTTGTTCAGTTTTGAGTGATTAAAGCGCTTCAGGTATTGCTTCTCGGCATGATAAATCCTTTACATTTACGAAATGTTGTGGTTTCCAAAAATAAACTCTGAAGATAAGAGCTCTCAACAGGCAGATGAAAATCTCACATTACACATTTCCTGAAGCGAAGGATGACGGCTCACTCCTTCTGAAGCCCTTGAGATTCATCCCTGACCCAAATCCATCCTGAGAGCTCGGTGATTGAAAGATTCCCAAAGGAACGCGTGTCTCATTTTCTCCAATTTCCTACTCCTTTATTCACAGATGCTTAAATACTGTCAAACGCTCCAGAGGTTTGCTGAAGTTCAACAATATAAATATTAGTAATTAAAACAAACTTCATGCATTTTATCAGCTCTCTGATCAATCTGAATACCTCATTCAAACTGAATTGTTCTGTCCAATATTTTGACTATTACAACGGACCATTGCCAATCAACCAGGTGTTAGTTTACGATCTCTTATACTCTTCACTTGTTCTAAAATTATACATTCTGTCCATTTATTTATTAATTTGGTGTGTATATATGTAGTAAGTGAGACAATGTGCAGTCAGTCAGCCAGCCATCATTGCAAAATATTCCCTCAGTGACGGAGTGAATGTACAGTACTGCCTCCTATAATACAGTCTGACTGAATTCTTGCTTCTGATTGGTGGACATATTGATTATAAAAGCAAATCTATCGAATATTAAGGTTGGGGACTGCATTACAGTTTGATATCAACTACAAAAAGGTGCAATTCCAACCCAGGCAAAAAAAAACAGAAAAATACGGTGTTATCAATCATATCATATCATAAGCTGAGTAAAGGTTGGATGGGGTAATGTCAGAAAATACTACAGAAATATGATTATACACACAATTGTTTTAGAAATTTTGAAGGTAAAATTTTCTATGAATCCACTTTACAGATCCTACTAACTACGAATAACTTTGTGACTAAATGTATTATGGTGTGTTTACACTTGTTGTTCAGTTTGCTTAGTTGGTCTGGTCCGGCCAAATTGAATGAAAAAGCGAACCTAAAGGCAAAGGGATATGTTCACAACCTGATCGCTTTTATGACATATTTCACAACAGAACTTACCGAACATTTAAAACAATGCTGTGTGTGCCTAACTGCACTCATTGAGTGTGTGTAGCTACATATGATGGTAATTTGAGCAGCTGAGAACTCATAAAGAGCTTATGTGTAAAGGAGTCAAACAGCGGCAGGAATCCCTCAATCACACAAATGAAGATCTGCTGCGAGGAGACGCGGTTCTGACGCCGAACTGTGATGGGAAACATCACGACTATGACGAGAAAAAAACAGTATGCTTGATCCTTCTGTCCTTTTTAGGGTCAGGTCTTGTGAGATCATGTCCCATTATTTGTCTTTGGTCCTATTGTGTTCATATTTCATCCGAACCGCACCAGAACAAATTTGGAAGTGGCCCGAGACTCGTCTTTTCAGCGTCTCGGTCCTCTTGTTTGGTGCACACCAGAGTTCAGATGGCATCGTTCACACTTATTCAAATGAACCGCACTAACAGAGCAATCGCACCAGGGTTTGTTTTAATCGAACCTAACCTGCCAAGTGTTCTTGTCTTGCAAAGTTACTTAGGCCCCATTTAAACCCAATTCCGATGTGGCACAGATCGGATATGACATGTGAACGATATCCTTGATCGGATTCAGGCCTCACTCATATGGTAATAAAGTGCATTTGCGTCCGCCATGTAAGCGGTCAAATTGGATATTCACCAGTAAATGTGAATCATCCGTCATTGAAGAAGGGACAGAGGCGAGTCACGTCATGAACTGCGATCGCGCAAGCTGCAACAATATCGCAAGCCATTTTAGCATTTAAACCTTTGTCTGACTTTCTATAAATATATTTAAAGATAGTAACAATTGTATTTTGACTAGTGATAATTATAATTTGACTAGTCAGAATGACAATTTGAGATATCTGCAATTATAATTGCACTAGTAAGAAATCTGATTATATCTCTAAATACATATTGACTAGTCAAAACTCTATTTAAAGGGCTAGTTCACCCAAAAATTAAATTTATGTCATTATTGACTCACCCTAATGTCGTTCCACACCTGTAAGAGCTCTGTTCATCTTCACACAGTTTAAGATATTTTATATTTAATCTGAGAGCGTATGCAAGTGTATGCACACTATACTGTCCATGTCCAGAAAGGGAATAAAAACATCATCAGTAGTCCATATGTGACATCAGTTGGTTAATGAGAATCTCTTGAAGAATCGGAAATACATTTTGGTCCAAAAATAACAAAAACTACGACTTTATTCAGCATTTATTCGATCAATGATTCGGATCGCCAGTGTCACGTGATTTCAGCAGTTTGGCACGCGATCCGAATCATTGATCGATTCACTGATTCATAACCGTTTGAATCTTTATTTGAGGATTGAACACAAACAAGGAAGAGAAGACAATGCTGAATAAAGTCGTAGTTTTTGTTATTTTATAATCATAGTCATAACCGGAAGAGCGGATCAGTGCGGGCGCCCGGCGACTGTGTCCCTTCCCGTCATAATAAAAGTCCCGGTGTTCGCAAGCCGTGTGTTTGTGTAACAATCGCTCCCGCAGCCGTGCTCAGCTCCACAACACTCGGCCCTGCTCTGCTTCACACTACAGTAACGTTAATAACCGCATCCATCAACATGATTTCTGCCCGAGTCCTATTTTCCACCGGCTGTGAGGTGAAGACCACATGTCCCAAGATACTGCGCTCAAACTTGGCGTCACATTGACGGAAATATCTGGCTGATTTATTTCCACATATAAATGAGTCCTGAAACTGATCCGAGAGTATCAGAATCCATGTGCTTTTTTCCTGCTTACTGTAAATGTTTCGATTTGTGAAAAAAAATCGGAATTGGGTCAAATGAAATGTAATGTAAATGCTGCCTTATAGCAGTAGAGTCCTAAAGTGGAAGGTCAGTTTTACACTTTTAATTCTTATTTAATAGTTGAATAATTGACAACAGTCCGTAATCAAATTATTTCTTAATTGAACCCCAATATATGCACAAAAATCACACCTTATTATCATATTTCAAAGAGCAGTACATGTTGCGGTAACACTTTAATTTATGATCCCATTCTCACTATTAATAGTTGCTTATTAGCATGCATATTACCAGGATATTAGCTGTTTATTAGCACTTATAAAGCACATATTAATGCCTTATAATGCACCAAGCTATTAATAAGCAGTAATTAGGAGTTTATAAAGGCAAAGGTCACAGGTACTAGTGAATATGTGAAAGTCCCTGATTCACTATTTTAAGGATGTAGGTCAACTAATCGAAAAAATATGTGATATTCCAAAAGAAAATTTGCATAATTACAATATTAAAAGTTTTCTTCGGGCCAAATGCTAAGGCATAAACACATTTCTTTCATTTAAGGAGATGCACGCAAAATGTTTTTACTTAATATTTGTGTGTGCTATGTTTTTGCATACTTATACCTCTCAGGTCTTTGTGACATGAAGATTTGATTGTAGATGTAAGCTTCTTTTTGTACATACAACATTTTAAGCATTTTTTCAAGATTTACTCATTTCAATCAAACGTCAAATGAATTAGGAATTAAATAACCCTTACATATTATTCATATTATGAATTAAGAATTTTAAATGGGCAAAAAAAAACAGAGCTAAGTAAGACATTTTGTATACAGTTTTACATTTATTGAAGAGTTTTATTTAAAAAAAAATACTTTAAAAATACTTTTTTTATGAAAACGAAATAGTCAATTCCCTTGTTCTATTAAGATTTATAAAAAATATTTTATTAAGCTCTAGTTTTTTACTCATTTAAAATTCTTAATTCATAATTTGAAAAAGGATTATTAAATTCTATTTGATGGGTACCTGTACAAATGTTTTAGTGAAAAATGATCTACAGAAAACATGACTTAATTATTTTTGGATAATTATTTTTACATAATTTTTTTTACAGAATTAGGTTCTTTTGGAATCTAATTGGTAGCAATGCTTCTCACATTTCAAAAGCATGCATCAATATTAAGACAATTTAGACATACCAAGATTATATCAAGACATACATCTGGTAACAATTTCGTAACCACATTAATATTTTTGTTCCAGAAATAATTGCAATCTTGGTCTTTGTAAAAAATAAAACGAAAGGCATGTTTTCAGCTACATCATCCAACCTCACTGTATCCTATTCAAACCGATGTGATATGAAGCATATTGTGGAGATACAGAATTATTAGTCTTCTATGAACTGAAGACTAACAGGAATAGCATAAGGAGGCATGTGTCACATGCCTGTCCTGTCTTGTGTGCACATGTGGGTTTGTCATGTCTACTGTCAACCCCGCCCTTCTTGTTATCTGATTATTGGTTCATTTGCCCCACCTGTTCTCCCTCATTATCTGCCTTGTTTGTTCCCTTTATAATCTCCTTGTGTTTGTCAGTCTGTGTTGGATCCTTGTGTAATGTCTGCGTCTCCCGTTCTCCCTGTGATTCTGTTGGTTTGTTTAAGTTTATATTTTATTATTCTATTGTGTGTTTTTCCCCCTCGTGGGTTTTGTTTTGAGTTTATGTTTATTTTGTAATAAATTATCTTTCTCTGCACTTGAGTCCTCGCACCAGTTTTCCTTTGTGTGTGTAACGTGACAGAAGGATCCAACCATACAATGAGGACTCAGCAGAGAAGTTCTCCCTCGGTGCCAGTCCCGGGGGTCCCGAGTCCGGGAATCCCGAGTCCAGACATGGCCTGGAGGGCTGTTATGGGAGGCTTTGTGGTGGCAGTCCTGCATGCTTGGGAGAAGCACAGGGTGTCATCCACAACTCCGGTGGTCCCAGTTCCGGTGGATCGTGTTCCGGTGGTCCCAGTGCCGGTGGATCGTGTTCCGGTGGTCCCAGTGCCGGTGGATCGTGTTCCGGTGGTCCCTGTGCCGGTGGATCGTGTTCCGGTGGACCCTGTGCCGGTGGATCGTGCTCCGGTGGTCCCTGTGCCGGTGGATCGTGTTCCGGTGGTCCCTGTGCCGGTGGATCGTTTTCCGGTGGTCCCTGTGCCGGTGGACTCCGTTCCGGTGGTCCCGAGTCCGGAAACGGCCTGGAGGGCTGTGATGGGATGCTTTGTGGTGGCAGTCCTGCATGCGTGGAAGGAGCACAGGGCTTTATCTGAAGCCCCGGAGGCAGTTCCGGTGGTCCCAGTTCCGGCGGATCGTGTTCCGGTGGTCCCTGTGCTGGTGGATCGTGTTCCGGTGGTCCCAGTTCCGGCAGATCATGTTCCGGTGGTCCCAATGCCAGCAGATCGTATTCCGGTGGTCCCAGTGCTGGTGGATACTGCTGGACTGGAGAAGTTTCCCCAACACCCTGCCTGCGCCGCTGAGGCGTCCTGCTCTCCCTGCGCCGCTGAGGCGTCCTGCTCTCCCTGCGCCGCTGAGGCGTCCTGCTCTCCCTGCGCCGCTGAGGCGTCCTGCTCTCCCTGCGGCGCTGAGGCGTCCTGCTCTCCCTGCGCCGCTGAGGCGTCCTGCTCTCCCTGCGCCCCTGAGGCGTCCTGCTCTCCGTGCGCCGCTGAGGCGTCCTGCTCTCCGTGCGCCGCTGAGGCGTCCTGCTCTCCGTGCGCCGCTGAGGCGTCCTGCTCTCCGTGCGCCGCTGAGGCGTCCTGCTCTCCGTGCGCCGCTGAGGCGTCCTGCTCTCCGTGCGCCGCTGAGGCGTCCTGCTCTCCGTGCGCCGCTGAGGCGTCCTGCTCTCCGTGCGCCGCTGAGGCGTCCTGCTCTCCGTGCGCCGCTGAGGCGTCCTGCTCTCCGTGCGCCGCTGAGGCGTCCTGCTCTCCGTGCGCCGCTGAGGCGTCCTGCTCTCCGTGCGCCGCTGAGGCGTCCTGCTCTCCGTGCGCCGCTGAGGCGTCCTGCTCTCCGTGCGCCGCTGAGGCGTCCTGCTCTCCGTGCGCCGCTGAGGCGTCCTGCTCTCCGTGCGCCGCTGAGGCGTCCTGCTCTCCGTGCGCCGCTGAGGCGTCCTGCTCTCCGTGCGCCGCTGAGGCGTCCTGCTCTCCGTGCGCCGCTGAGGCGTCCTGCTCTCCGTGCGCCGCTGAGGCGTCCTGCTCTCCGTGCGCCGCTGAGGCGTCCTGCTCTCCGTGCGCCGCTGAGGCGTCCTGCTCTCCGTGCGCCGCTGAGGCGTCCTGCTCTCCGTGCGCCGCTGAGGCGTCCTGCTCTCCGTGCGCCGCTGAGGCGTCCTGCTCTCCGTGCGCCGCTGAGGCGTCCTGCTCTCCGTGCGCCGCTGAGGCGTCCTGCTCTCCGTGCGCCGCTGAGGCGTCCTGCTCTCCGTGCGCCGCTGAGGCGTCCTGCTCTCCGTGCGCCGCTGAGGCGTCCTGCTCTCACCGCTCCTCCCTGGCACCCCCTGCACTCACCGCGCCGCCCTGGCCGCCTGAACTCTGCGGGCCGCCTGAACTCGGCGGGCCGTCCTGGCCATTCGAACTTTGTGTGCCACCGTGGCCTCTTGAACTTTTTGTTTTCCTTGTCCCTCCCTTGTTTACCCCTCCCTTGTCTGTTTCTTCCTGGTCTGTCCCTCCCGTGCCCCCCTGGTCAGTCCCTCCCGTGCCCCCCTGGTCAGTCCCTCCCGTGCCCCCCTGGTCTGTCCCTCCCGTGCCCCCCTGGTCTGTCCCTCCCGTGCCCCCCTGGTCTGTCCCTCCCGTGCCCCCCTGGTCTGTCCCTCCCGTGCCCCCCTGGTCTGTCCCTCCCGTCCCGCCCTGGTCTGTCCCTCCCGTCCCGCCCTGGTCTGTCCCTCCCGTCCCGCCCTGGTCTGTCCCGCCCGTCCCTAGTGGAGCGTCTGGTAGCCGCTCCTTAAGGAGGGGGTAATGTCACATGCCTGTCCTGTCTTGTGTGCACATGTGGGTTTGTCATGTCTACTGTCAACCCCGCCCTTCTTGTTATCTGATTATTGGTTCATTTGCCCCACCTGTTCTCCCTCATTATCTGCCTTGTTTGTTCCCTTTATAATCTCCTTGTGTTTGTCAGTCTGTGTTGGATCCTTGTGTAATGTCTGCGTCTCCCGTTCTCCCTGTGATTCTGTTGGTTTGTTTAAGTTTATATTTTATTATTCTATTGTGTGTTTTTCCCCCTCGTGGGTTTTGTTTTGAGTTTATGTTTATTTTGTAATAAATTATCTTTCTCTGCACTTGAGTCCTCGCACCAGTTTTCCTTTGTGTGTGTAACGTGACAGCATGTAGGAGATCTGATGTGTCATATGACCACATGACAGTGATTCGTACTGTGTGTGTGTGTGCGTACGTGCGTGTGTGTGTGTGTGTGTGTGTGTCATGCAAAGTGAACAGCATGTTCCTCATAAATATACATGCAGCTATAGCACATAAGGACAATACATGTACTGTACATCTTACATAGCCTCCCATATCAGAAATTACATAACCCCCTTCCCCCCAACTTACAAATGCTTACAAATCTCCACCTGTATTAAACTAACTGCATTTACTGCATACATGTTTAAATACAAAAGAGTAAATGCACTGATTGAACTGCATCAATGCATTAATTTTCTATAATTACATTATACTCATTATTATAAATACAAACAATTACATTTGTTCTTAAGCAAGTTTTTGAAAATACGTACGTTTTCCATGATGAATTGTATAGTTTAGTAAGCATTCATTATTAAAAGCAAACGGTTGTACCCATAATAATGAGCACAGTTAATGATGATTTTGATTAGTTTGTAATGCACTGATACTGTGGATATCATTAAATCTCTACAGTAAACTTAACCAAGGGATATAGTATGTGGATGTTTGCATGTTGTGTTTCACAGGCATGTTTCACATGAAGACAGATGGTACCACTGAGAGAGAGAGAGAGAGAGAGAGAGAGAGAGAGAGAGAGAGAGAGAGAGAGCTAGGAGGAGGAGTGGTTTGGTTTCTGACCTTCATATCCAGCCAAACGCCCTTCACACACAGAACACAAGAATGCAAATGAGCTTTATGCTAAAGTGATTTGACACAAAACACGTTAGCCAACTGCTAAGATGCATACGTAAGAACATATGTTTGTATGTTTGATTCTAGGTAGTGAATTATTGTTCATCATCTGGCGTGGATACTAATATGATTATTGAGTCATCATTAATGGTGGCTAGTGTCCCTTATGCGTGTTAAATTATTTACAAGGTCAGTCTTAATGTCATTAGTATATTGTGTGTCAGTATTTTGGGAAATGTGTTGTTTTCTGCACCATTTCTTCAATCTCTCTATAAGCATCACACATCTCTCATGTGTGTGTGTGTGTGTGTGTGTGTGTGTGTGTGTGTGTGTGTGTGTGTGTGTGTGTGTGTGTGTGTGTGTGTGTGTGTGTGTGTGTGTGTGTGTGTGTGTGTGTGTGTGTGTGTGTGTGTTTGAGAGCCAGTGAAGGCTGCAGAAACAGTCTGATCAGCCTACACACACAGCAGAGGTGTGTAGGACTGACTCACACACTCACTCTCACTCTCTCTCACACACACACACACACACACACACACACACACACACACACACACACACACACACACACACACACACACACACACACACACACACACACACACACACACACACACACACACACACCACAGACACCTACTAAAGCCAGAGGGAATGGGGAACCCATGCAGGGAATGAACACAGAGGTCAGACGGAGAGACAGTAAGACAGGCAGAGAAAGAGGAGAGTAAAAAAATAGTAGAGAAGCAGCACTGACAAATATAGTGCAGTAGACCAGGGCATGAGAGAGTTGAAACAAACACAAACACAATGAATCGATCCTGTGGATAACAAGTGGAAAACATGAGCATTTTCTCAAAGGCAAAGAAAACAGAGAATACACACACACGCACGCACACACGCACACACACACACACACACACACAAGTTTGTTTTTGTGACATATGGGGACATACCTTAGGCGTAATGGTATTTATACTGTACAAACCATATTTTCTATCCCCTTACACTGCCCCTGCCCCTAAACCTACCCATCACAGGAAACATTCTGCATTTTTACTTTCTAAAAAAAACTAGTCCTGTATGATTTATTACTTTACAAGTATTTTGAAAAGTGGGGACATGACCAATGTCCTCATATGTCACCCTCTCCTTTATACCTGTGTCATACCCATCTCATTATACACATTTGTGTCCTCATATGTCACAAAAACATGCCCACACACACACACACACACACTGCACAGTGGAGAACTATAGATAACCTAAAGTGAATATGCATTATTTAGGGCTGTCAATCAACACTTTCAATCGCGATTAATCGCATGATTGTCATGAGTTAACTCACAATTAATCGCAACTTAACTGCACATTTTTATTAATTGTAAATGTACCTTAAATTAATATTTTTCAGGTTTTTAATACTCTAATCAACATGGGTATGGACAAATATGCATGATTTATGCAAATGTACGTTTATTATTAGTGAAACCATACTCAGAGCATGAAGACTAGACATGTATCAAAGGTCACAGATGTTTTTCAAAGAACTAGTTCATGTCTCTTAAGCCTAAGCTATAAATTCAGAAGGAGCAGTGATTTCTCTCATTTTAAGAATATAAATAAAGGATGTTTTTACACTGGGAGTTTAGTTCAGAACAGGGCACAGTTCGCATGAAAATTTGGTTAAGTGAAAGCTGTCATGCGGACCTGAGAGCGCACCAGGGTGCCAAACCCGAGACCGAATCCTGGAGGAGACTCAAACTGTGCCGCGATTCACGTGAACAGAGAGACAAACACATACTCGGAGAGCGCTCTTGTTCAGAAAAGTAACCTGCGCATTCGTTTTAGCCAATTGTACTGTATAGTTCAATAAAACACATAAGTGGTCATTTATCTCAGATATGAGCGACAGCGAGCTTGCAGTGAATTTGCTTTACCCGTATCGCACCTCAATAGCAGCGCACATGTTTGCCAAACACATCAACACAATAAGAGCATTTCAGCTGAGAAAGTATGATCAAAACAGTCCTAATCTCTAGTACAACGACTCAAATTAAAATAAAGGTTAAATAAAAAAGGAAATAATTACAAGTACACATACACAAATACAACAATTAAAACTGAAAATATAAAATCAAAGCTAATTTTAAAATATTCATAATTAAAACTGTATAAATAATACTGCAATAATAGCGGTACATTCTTAAGGTTTTTCAACAACTGGTTATATCTATTTCTCCTAAATATATAAGAGATAGAAAGTTGCACTTCAATAAATCACAACTGAATTATAAAATGTGAAGAATAACATCTTACTCTGAGAGGTGTACGGTACAGAATTCCTTGTACACACATATACATGTGTGTGTGTGTGTGTGTGTGTGTGTGTGTGTGTGGGTGTGTGTGTGTGTGTGTGTGTGTGTGTGTGTGTGTGTGTGTGTGTGTGTGTGTGTGTGTGTGTGTGTGTGTGTGTGTGTGTGTGTGTGTGTGTGTGTGTGTGTGTGTGTGTGTGTGTGTGTGTGTGTGTGTGTGTGTGTCCTGGTAAACCCTACGTTATTGGGGCCAAAATGTAAATGGGTCCCCACAAAGATGGCAATATCCGAAATCCTTGTCCTTGTGGGGACATTTTTTGGTCCCCATGAGGAAAACATCTTATAAGTCAGACTAAGTGATGTTTTTTGAAAATGTAAAAATGCTGAATGTTTCCTGTGATGGGTAGGTCCAGGGGCAGGGGCTGTGTGTGTGTGCATGTGTGCGTGCGTGCGTGTGTCTATATTCCCTACGTTAAGGGAACCAAATATCCACACAAGTATAGTAATACCAGTACATTTTGACCTTGTGGGGGCATTGTTTGGGGTAAAAAAAAAAAAGCATAGAAATCATACAGAATTATCTTTTTTGTAAATCTAAAAATACAGAATTTTAGTGTGATGGGAAGGTTAAGGGGTAGGGTTAATTTAAGAGGAAAGAAAACACAATTTGTATAGAATAAAAACCATTACATCTATCAAATGTCCCCATAAAACTCAACATGTGTGTGTGGTTCAGACGATATGGGGACAGATGTCCCAACAAAGATGGCAAAATCCGAAATCCTTGTAGGGAGAGATTTTTTTGTCTCCATGATAAAAACAGCTTATAAGTCATAGTAAATTATGTAAAAATTCATCAAGTTGTGTGATGGGTTTATGGGTAGGGTTAGAGGAGTAAGGGGAGAGAATATACAGTTTGTACAGTATAAAATTCATTATGTCTATGGAAGGTCCCCATAAAACATGTATGTGTGTGTTGGTGTGAGGTTCCATACCTTTATTGGTGAGATGTGTGTGTGGGGGGCGTAACTGTGCATGGAGTCCATGGCAGCCAGGTTTTTATCGCTCATGTGAAGCATCTCAGCGCTCTTGCTGTGAGCCAGGTGGGCGGGGCTGTGCTCCAGGGGCGGAGTCTCTTCATCCTGATACCGATATTTCTACAGGGAGAACAAGAGACAAAACACACTCAAACCAAATTCTCAAGCTTTGCAGTATGTTTGGTTTGCACGAAATGTCACAAAAATCCAAGGCTGTATAGGAAAAGTGATATTCACTGATGTTATTTTCGATTTAACTGCACTGAAACTATTGGATGAGAACATGAACTGAACTCAGCTGGATAATGACACTAACTTTGCACTATTGTATTCTCCTTTGCAGCTGAATTTGTTTCTTAATTGATTCATTAATGAGAAGCTGCTTTGAAACTATCTGTATTGTATAAAGCGCTATATAAATAAATACATGTGAAAAAACGAATTTCAAAAAACACAAATTAATGAGCATTTATTTGGCACAAGATGTGACCCTAAAGAAAGTTTCTTCTCTCGTCTGCAGCAGGAGATGAATTAAACATCAGAAGACTTCCTATAATCAAAGCTCTCAAAGGGTGAATATTACATCCTTTATTACCACTGGTGTTTGAAATATATATCAAGCTTTATGACATTTAGTCAAAAACATAAAGCTATAAAGGACTTAGCCAGATTTACTAACAGCTTGAACCAGCACAAACCCTCTTTTGGCGCTAAAAAACTACTGTCCTGAAAAGGCACAGACAGGGTTATTTTTGCGGCTGACTTTATTGCATATGCATTTGTAGGAGTTTCCCTTTCAGATGCAGTATTTATAAGAGTAGAGTATTTAAATGAATCATGTAAGGTGATTTACTAAAGTTTAAGCTCGTCAGTTTACTGGTGTTTGTGCTATTATTTAACGCCCAAAGAAAGCATGTCTTAAACCAGACACGATTCGCACTGCTCTTGGTAGATTGTGTTGGTCATAATGGAAATGATCCGGCTGCGTCTGTGTTCTTTAGTTTGTTCGTCTTCAGTAGATCACGAGCAGAACTTTCCACTCCCATCTGCGCTTTTATAGGATTGAGGTAGTATATGCTAATTTGACTTCTTTAGTAAATATGTCCCTAAATATGAAGGATTCATGCCACTGGTTGATGAACCATAATGTTTAATAATACACCTTTTCTTAGAATTAAAAGAAACGATTACCTTTCAGATATCCTAAATAGTAAGTGAGGAACTTAGAATTAGTTAATTTCAGCTACTCAAAGAAGTTTGGTTTGGGTAAAAATCAGGGCTGCATTTCCCGATAACGTTGTCTCTTAGCGCGCTACGAAGACTCTAAAGGTATAACTTAACTGAAGGTATACCATTTCTAGGTGTGTTCCCCGAACTATACCTTAGGAGGTCGCTTAAGGTAAACCTTCTTAAGTGCGACGTTAGCGTTTGCTGTCCGTGGCGGCGGTGCTGAATTGGCTTAGTATATGGCGGACAAAAAAGAAAGAAAGAGAAGAGCCGCCAGCAGCTGATTTTTGGAGCTGAGATCTAAAAGCTGCTGATATTTGCTTTTCGTGGTAGGCGAAATTTATTTTTAATAGCAGCTTCTGACATGGTAGCCAGGGGACTTAAGTTTTCACATATGAAATAGAGTACATACACTAAATGGATCCACGGACGGCGCCGTCTTTGATTTAGCACAACTATTCGCTGCCTCGCTGCCAAAGTTTGACTAAACTCCCCTCCACAATCATTCCCTTTATATAGGCTCCTAAGCCTTTCCTGTCTAATGGTTTGCCAGCTGATGTACCTTTGGATAATATCATTAAAAAGCTAACAACCATCAGTGGCTGTAATGAATTTTTTAATGACAATTTTAATCCTTGCATAAAAAATGTTAAATAAAAAAATTAAATAAAAAATTAAATTAAATTAAAAATAAATAAATAAATAAATAAAAAATTAGCCTTATTGAACACTTGGCAACTTCGGAATTAAATTCGTATAGACTGACATATAAAGAAGATTTTTTCACAGTGGTGGCCACTAGTGGAATTAACTTTTAATAGTGATAAGGTATAGCTAAGAGTGGTCCAGACCAACCTTACAAAAGTATGACTTAAAGAAGGTATTCTTAACTAAGTTTGTTTCGGGAAACACATATTAACGTTAAGGGATACCTTAAGGTATAACTTAAGAATGACATAGAGTTAAGAACGTTTCGGGAAATGCAGCCCAGATCAATATTAAAGGGATAGTTCACCCAAAAATTAAAATGACCCTCTGATTTACTCACCCTCAAGTCATCCTTGGTGTATATGACATTCTTCTTACAGATGAATACAATCTGAGTTTTATTAAAAAATGTCCTGACTCGTTCCAGCTTTATAATGG
The DNA here is from genome assembly GCF_024679245.1 of Pseudorasbora parva. Lineage (NCBI taxonomy): Eukaryota > Metazoa > Chordata > Actinopteri > Cypriniformes > Gobionidae > Pseudorasbora > Pseudorasbora parva. The sequence goes on along the minus strand of NC_090174.1, from coordinate 5,578,519 downwards.
CAGTGAATTACTGTTTCTGTTTTGTCCATATAAGTCCATCCATCCATCATAAAAGTGGTAATAAAGACCATCTGAAGTGAAGCAATGTGTTTGTGTAAGAAAAATGTCCATATTTACACACGTTATAAAGTAAAATATCTACCTTCGGGTGAACAGCCTTCCATCTTTAACGTATACAGAAAGTGTAACGCCTCTCGTTATTCATAACGCTTACACTACGTCCGATGTCATTGTTGCACCAATACATTTTTTCCATATAATACAGAATTTACTTTATAGCGGATAAATATGGGAATTTTTCTTACACAAACTCATAGCTTCCCTTCAGAAGGCCTTTATTAGTGCTCCTGGAGCCGTGTGGAGCACTTTTATAATGGATGGATGCACTTTGTGGGCTTCAAATTTTGGGCTCCCATTCACTGCCACTAGAAAGCTTGGATTAGCCAGGACATTTTCTAATATAACTCTGATTGTATTCGTCTGAAAGAAGAATGTCACATACATCTAGGATGACTTGAGGCTGAGTAAATCATGCGCTATTTTTTTTTCTTTCCTTTTTTTGGATAAACTATCCCTTTAAGGCAGCTAGAAATCCAGCACTGGTCTTTTTTCTCTACACTGTTGGTTTTTCTTGGTTTAACTTAAAAAAGTAAGTAACCTGGTTACCTTATAATTTTGAGTTTATTGAAATTAAAAATTTGAGTTGATACAATGAAGGAAATTTGTTTAATAAATAGAAACTCAAAATATTTTTGTATCTGAACCACATAAAAAATGTAAAACATCATGAAAATAGCACTATTTGGCATGTTTCACTACGTCATCACAAATAAAACACAAACAATTACCCAATATGCTCACAAATTCTTTTAATAATATTTTAATAAAGGTTGTCGAATCTCAAAAAATGTTCATTGTATTAACTCAACTCAATGAACTCAAAATTTTAAGGCAAGACTTAAGACATAAGACTTTTTTTCTAAATATTTTCTTACAGTGTATGCACATTAGTTAGAGAAATGTAATTGCAGTTTTAGCCAATTTGGTCATAAACTGACAAATTAAAAGTTTTTCTGATCTTTTGAAATATAAGAGGCCATTGTGCTATAAATCTTACTGTAAGTTTAAAAACTAAAAGCTACCTTGCTAAACACAGCTCATTTTCTACTTCTGAGTTTTTATGTAATAGAGATGAATACATCAGCACAGACATAGATCAACAACGCCTACTTCTTCATCATCACCTTTTTGGCCCGTCCACTGGCGCTTTAGTAATGTGATCAAGTGAAATGGACAGATAAAGCAGTATCACTGGACTAAAAATATCATTGCCTTCCAAAGGCTGTTTATTTTCCACTATATGAATGTCTCAATAGAGCATAAGATTTGTCTCTTTGGTTTATTTCACTACGGATACTTTGGTAAACCAGTCACAATCCATCACAGGCTTTGCAAACACTGACAGTGACGCCACAAAAAGACACAAAAAAGTCTTACGCCTATTCAGTGATTATTGATATGTAAGGACTCATGTACAGTCAGACATTCTCTGTCACAAAATCTTTTATTGCTGTTTATGCGTCAGTAAATCAAGCCAGTGACTAAACATCCAACTTCACACTTTTTTTTTAAAGATGTGATTCAATTAGATTACTTAACAAAATGTCCAGGATTATCCATGAGAGTGCACGGTGAATGTCTTATTTATATCGTGTTTGCACTGTTAGTTATAAAGAAAGCTTTTGTGAGAGTGCAGTGTCAAGTTGTCATTTGTGCATTGAACTGACATGGCAATGCTCAGCTGCAATTGGAGTAGATCGAAATATAATTTTATAATCAACACAAATATAATCAACTGTAAAAAACGTAGTAAAATGAGCTTCACATGAAACACTTATTTCAAATGCAAAGATGCTGCCCAAGCATAGCATTGGGCATATGATAAAGTCTCAAAGTGCCCTTATTATGCTATTTTAAAGGCTCCTGATTTTGTTTTTGGGCTCTCCTACAATGTTTACATAGCCTGACAAGCCAGACCCACATCAAGATGTTTGGCATGGAAACTCATCATTGACAGCTCAATCCGAGGGGCGGATAAACGGTTGTCTTTCAAACTCCCTCTGCACACGATAGGATAGCGCTACAACCAACCAGAGCAACGGAGGTGAAGCAGAGCTTGTTGATAACTTAAACATTCGCCGTATCCGGTCGGCTAAACTCCGAACACATCTTCCCTTTTTAAGAATGACTTCAGTGCCGTTCTTTGTTCTTTTCTCAGAGAAAAGCTTAACTCCAAGTCTTCCAGAGTCGCGGTCAAAGCTGATTCACATTATGGCCCCGCCCACCGACTCTATACACAATGTGATTGGCCTGGCAAGAGTTTGGCGATTACAGCTCAGAAGTTTATTGAGAGTTGCTAGACGACACTCGCGGGCATATTAAATTTGCTGCCGCTAGGCTGCATCTAGATTTCTAGGCTAATGTTTACATGCATCCAAGGTCATATATATTCATTGTAGCATCACCTCTTTTCTCACAGTGTCTGAAACGGTTCATTAAAGGATTCAATTCCTCTAAACCCGCCCTTCTGAGAGTCTACTCTGCTCTGATTGGTCAGATGGCCCAGTTTGTTGTGATTGGTCACATGTTGGAAACCAGCTCTGGATCTTCCTTAGCATTTGTTTATATCCCATTAGACAAATGTTTTGCAAACCTAGGTTCGTGCAGGAATTATTGACGACTCGTTCAGTTCCGAATCTATTCTTTCTTTTAGGAGACAATAACTCTAATTTTGCAGACCTTTCACAAACAGCTATATTACACACTACATGAATGATCCTTTCAGATATAGCATGGCCATTTATTTCAAAATTATGACCGTTTTTGATGTAAAAAAAAACCACACAAGCAGTATACGTGTCCACAGATTTCAAGTAGACAGAAGCTGTATTTGCATTACAACAGTTGTCCGGAAGAGCTGCCAAGATGGCCTCTAAGTGAACTGACTTTGTATCAAGATCAGGCAGAAACCATCCTTCAATCTCACCAGAAATGAGAAAAGAAGGGAGAAGGTGGGGGTCGAGGAGAGGTAACAGTCAGCAAGATCACATTACAATGAGCCAGCAACACCACGACGACTGAAAGACAGTGCAGGAAATGACAAGAGCTAGCACAAATGCAAATGTAAGATAAAATGAGAATATAAAACATAAGGATATTATAATAATTAAAGAGAATTCACAACATCTTCTAGTTCTGTGAAAAGTGTGGAGAGGATGGCCAGAAAATACCGTACAGTTTGCACACTTTTCAGGGAATCAACCTATGGTTTAGTGAGAGCCGTCTCTGCATTTAAGCGGTGATAGAGTATAAATATATAAAGACGCTTTAACAGCTTACAGACTTCAGTCATCACTTCATCTTAATCCTGTCTGTTATTCACAAAATGTTAGTTGTGCTTTCCAGTATTTCCAGTTGTTTAAATTATAACAGATTCAATTTAGGTAGTGCAGATTCTGGGTCTTGGCACTAGTTTATGATAAACATTTTACAAGCTTTATATTCTGACATCCTTGCGTTATTCAGAAAGTGGCGCTCTAATGTTGATTGTCAGGCACACATATAATGCCAGGGCTCGAATTTTGCTGCAGGATTGCGGGTATTGCACATCATTTTAATAATTCCCGCAGGTCTCGTGCTCATAATGTGGGAAATTCCCGTAATCATTCATTCACTTTACAATCCACACAGATTCCAAAATCAAATAAGTCATCTTAAAACCTTCTGCGAGACACAATTTCATGAATTCAGCAGTTTTGCGCCTTCTCTCTCTCTTTCTTTCAAAATGGGTTGCACAAGGCAAGAGTCAAGCGTGCTGATGGAGGCTATATGAGGCTGAGGCTCACGTGTTTCAGGAGTTGGGACAGTTGACATTATCCATAGTTCCCTATATCGAGGGAACTCAACACTGCGTCGTCGAGTGACGACACTCTGGGAACGCCCCCAGCGTGACGGCTCTGAAGTATGAATGAAATCAGCCACCAATCCGATTGGTGCAACGTCGTGACGTAACCGGCGACGGCGTACGCGGAAGCTATAAGAAGGCGCCGCCCCAAACAACAGACAGTCTTTGCTCTTCAGCGAGGCGCTCTGTGTGAATATTGTTTGTCTATTTACTGTTGTCTGTCTGATTATCAGTCCCTCTCTGAGAAAGCATGGCAAGCGAGCAGTTTAGAAGGTGTGTTCATCCGTGCCCGCGCTTCATTACGGGCTCGGACACACACCAGCTGTGTGTGCAGTGTCTCGGAGCGCAGCACGCTCAGGCGGCGCTTGAGGGTGCCGCCTGCAGCGAGTGTGAGAGGCTGCCGCTCCGGGTGCTGCGCTCACGGCTGGCCGTCTTCACCGAAGGCGGTCAGGCTCGCGAGCCCCGTGGGTCTGGTCCCGCGTCTGTTGAGGCAGCGCGGCGGCGTAGATCCTGGGGCTCACAACTGGATCTCGCGACGGGAGGCGGGCATGCTGAGGCATCTTCCCAATCCTCGTCCGATGATTCAGACGCTCTTCCGCCTCGTGAGGAAGCCCGCGCTGCGGCTTCTTCCCACGAGGTCGATAACCCAGTGCTGATGCTGTCTGATTCCGAGGGATCAGATCAGTTCAGCCTGGAGGCGGGCGGAGTGCAGGTGAATTCACCTCTTCACTCTCCCGCTCAAGAAGAGCTGGTGGACGTGCTGACACGTGCTGTGGCCAAACTCAGTATCGACTGGCCACAGGAAGAGGTGGAAGTCCAGCCTGTGAGCAGGTTGGATGGACGCTTCTTCAAAAAGCGTGCTCAGCCGCCACGCAGGGGCTTGCCGTTTTTCCCGGATTTGCACAATGAGTTGTGCAAATCATGGGGAAAACCATACTCATCGCGCCTATCGACACCCCCAGTTCTTGACTTCGGGTGTGTCGTGGGTGCGGCTGAGGCTGGTTATGGGATGCTGCCTCGCGTCGAGGAGGCACTAGCGAGCTATCTGTCTCCCGAGGCAGCAGCGTCCCTGAAAGCCCCTGTCCTGCCCACCAAGCCATGCAGGGACACGTCGTCCCTGGTGGGCAGGGCTTATCGAGCGGCCGGTAGAGCTGGTAGTTGCCTGCACACCATGGCGGTACTGCAGGCATACCAAGCTGAGCTCCTCAAAGAGCTCGATGAGGGAGAGGGTCCGTCTCCGGACGATATTACAGAGCTGCGGAAAGCTACCGACTTGTCTCTCCGCGTCACCAAAGAGACGGCCCGTGCTATCGGCCGCTCTATGGCTGGCATGGTGTGCGTGGAGAGGCACCTTTGGTTAAACCTGTCGGGGATGAAGGAGAAGGAGAAATCCTTCCTTCTGGATTCCCCGATAGCTCCTGTGGGTCTCTTCGGCGACGCAGTCAATAGCGTTGTCGAGAGATTCCAGGAGGTGAGGAAACAGTCGGCGGCTTTCCGGCAGTATCTCCCTCGCCGCCAGGGGCCTCCTGTAGCCAGCAGGGAGGTCTCTGGTGGCCAGTCCCGGCCCTCCACCAGCGCCCACAGACAGGCGCAAAAGGAGAGCGTCGCTTCCCGCGCCCCTCCCGAGGGAGCCTGGCAAAGGAGGCGACGTTCTCGCCAGAAGTCTTCTAAGCCGAAGGGCGACTTGAGGGAAGTCCTTCAGGCGAAGAAGGCTTCTGGCAAGCGGTCCTAGCTGCGGCGGGATCGCTCAGAGCTGGCCCTCCCGGGGGCGGACGACCGAGGTCGTTCCGAGCCCGCAGCTCTGGGGAAATCGATGTTGTGTTCCCGCCGTTAACAACGCTTCGGGCCTCATCGTTTTCCCGCGTACGTGCGCTGTCCCAGCCGCCTCGAAATCGACCTGCGGCGGGGCAGCGAATGCGTGCGCACACCGAAAATCCTCCCCGACTAAGCTCTGCCGGGTGGCCGCTTCAGGGGGTCGGGCAGGGGGTTCGGTGGGTACCAGAGACCAGCCTCGAGAGGCTGGTTCCCCTAGTAGAATATATCGGCGCATGGATGTGCCTCCCGAATATTTCTGCTTGGGTCCTGAGTACAGTGGGAAGGGGGTACAGATTGCAGTTCAGAGTTCCACCACCGAAGTTCAGCGGGGTGGTCTGGACTGTGGTCCCCCCGGCCCAGAGGCAGGTTATGGAACAAGAAGTACAGTCTCTGCTGGTCAAGGGGGCGATAGAAAAGATCCCTCCGCCAGACAGGGAGTCGGGCTTTTACAGCCGTTATTTCATTGTTCCCAAAAAGGGTGGAGGCTTACGTCCAATATTAGATCTGAGGTACTTGAATCGGTCTCTGAGGAGATTCAGGTTCAAGATGCTCACAATTCAAATGATCGTGAATCTGATCCAGTTCGAGGACTGGTTCGTCACGATAGATCTAAAGGACGCATACTTCCATGTCTCCATCCTTCCTGCCCACAGGAAGTTCCTGAGGTTCGCTTTCGGGGGCGAAGCGTACCAATATCGGGTGCTTCCTTTCGGTCTAGCTCTTTCCCCTCGCACCTTCACGAAGTGCATGGATGCAGCTCTGGCCCCTATGAGGCTGCAGGGCATCCGTGTGCTGAATTACATCGACGACTGGCTCATTATGGCAAAGTCGCGCGAGATGGCGATTCGGCATCGAGATGTCGTTTTAGCCCATCTCAGGTGCTTGGGGCTGAGACTGAACACGGCCAAGAGCGTGTTGATACCCGCCCAGAGGACTACGTTCCTCGGGGTGGTATGGGACTCAACCTCGATGCGAGCGAGCATGTCTCCCGCACGGGTGGGTTCTATACTGGCGGAGGTCTCAAGGGTGAAGCTAGGCCACAGCCGCACTGTGAAGCAGTTTCAGAGACTGCTGGGACTCATGGCAGCAGCATCCAACGTAATTCCCTTGGGTCTGCTATACATGAGGCCCCTCCAGTGGTGGCTAGGAACCAAGGGGTTTTCCTCGAGGGGAAAACCTTTCCGTATGATCAGGGTAACGCGCAGATGCCTTCGTTCCCTCGTTATATGGAAGGATCCGAGGTTCCTGTCCCAGGGGCCTGTGTTAGGAGCGTTATGTTGCAGGAAGATCCTTTCAACAGACGCCTCCCTCACGGGCTGGGGCGCGGTCATGGAAGGCCGGTTCATGAGGGGTTCGTGGGGACCCCAACATTCCTCCTGGCACATAAATTGCTTGGAAATGTTGGCGGTTTACAAAGCTTTGAGGAGCTTTCTCCCAGACCTTCACGGCCACCATGTCCTGATACGATCCGACAATACGTCGGTGGTATCGTATCTCAATCACCAGGGGGGTCTGAGGTCACGCCCACTATGCAAATTGGCGCTTCAGATCCTCCTGTGGTCCCAGGGGAAACTGTCGTCTCTCAGAGCGATGTATGTCCCAGGGGACCAGAACCAGGGAGCGGATGTCCTGTCGAGGCAGGGGCTGAGGCCCGGGGAGTGGCGGCTCCATCCAGAGGTGGTGGAGGCCATGTGCGAGAGGTTCGGCCCAGTGGAAGTGGATCTGTTTGCTTCCGTAGAAACGACCCACTGCCCACTGTGGTTCAGCCTCAGGCCTCCGGCCCCGTTAGGGCTGGATGCCATGACACAGACGTGGCCGAGGCAGCGTCTGTACGCATTTCCCCCGATCATTCTGCTCCCGGGAGTTCTAGAGCGAGTCCGCCGGGAGGGCATCAGCCTCCTATTAGTGGCACCCCGGTGGCCGTCCCGAGCTTGGTTCTCCGACATTGTGGCACTTCTAGACGGGACCCCGTGGCAGGTCCCTCTGAGGAGGGATTTGCTGTCTCAGGCAGGGGGTGTGATTTTCCACCCCAGGCCAGAGTTGTGGAATCTCTGGGTCTGGCCTCTGAGGGGGCACAGTACCTAGAGGAGGGTCTGCCACAAGAGGTCGTTGAGACCATTCTCAGCTCTAGGGCTCCCTCTACGAGGAAACTGTATAGCCTAAAGTGGAATGTCTTTACTAGCTGGTGTAGAGAAAGGGGGGTGAACCCAGTTGACTGCGCAATCGCTTCAGTACTGGAGTTCCTCCAAGACCGTTTCTCCGCTGGTTTGACCCCATCCACTCTGAAGGTGTATGTGGCAGCCATAGGGGCTTTCCACTCGCCTTTGGAAGGGGGCCCTTTGGGTAGACACCACTTGGTTGTGCGTTTTCTCCGTGGGGCTAGGAGATTGAGGCCTGCGGCTCATCCCAGAGTCCCGGCTTGGGACCTGGCGGTGGTTCTGAAGGGGTTGGCTGAGGCCCCCTTCGAACCATTGGAGTCGGCTGAGGCGAGAAATCTGACCCTGAAGGTAGCATTTCTCCTCGCCATCACTTCTCTGAGGAGAGTGGGGGACCTCCAGGCGTTGGCGGTCACGCCTACTTGCTTGGAGTTTGCCCCGGGCGGGGTGAAGGCTATCTTGCATCCCAGACCGGGCTACGTGCCCAAGGTCCCTTCTTCAGGGATGGGGTCGGTATTTCTTCAGGCTTTTCATCCTCCGCCTCACGCGACGGCAGAGGAAGCTAGGCTGCACCTGCTCTGCCCGGTTAGGGCATTGAGGATCTATCTAGACAGGTCAGCTCAATGGAGGAAATCGGACCAGCTTCTGGTGTGCTTTGGCCCCCCTAAGAAAGGGTTGCCTGCGGCGAGACAGACTATTAGTAACTGGATCGTGCAGGCGATAGCCACGGCTTATCGGGTGCGCAATATGCCTTCACCCATGGCCGTGAGGGCTCACTCTACGAGGGGCTTGGCCTCCTCGGTGGCCCTCCTTTCGGGAGCCTCACTTATTGAGATTTGTGAGGCGGCGGGTTGGGCTAATCCACACACCTTTATAAGATTTTATAAGCTGGACCTCCCGGCTACGCCGGGTGCTAGAGTGCTTGCGTCCTGAGTGTGCCTGGGATCCAGCTTCACACCAGGATGGGCGTGTCTCGGTGTGGCATAGTGGGTATTGACGTTCCCAGAGTGTCGTCACTCGACGACGCAGTGTTGAGTTCCCTCGATATAGGGAACGTCTCGGGTTACTATTGTAACCCTTGTTCCCTGAGAGGGAACGAGACACTGCGTCTCGTCGCCACACCTACACGTAGAGCGCTCGCTTCATCGCAAAGGCTGTCTGTTGTTTGGGGCGGCGCCTTCTTATAGCTTCCGCGTACGCCGTCGCCGGTTACGTCACGACGTTGCACCAATCGGATTGGTGGCTGATTTCATTCATACTTCAGAGCCGTCACGCTGGGGGCGTTCCCAGAGTGTCGTCACTCGACGACGCAGTGTCTCGTTCCCTCTCAGGGAACAAGGGTTACAATAGTAACCCGAGACGTTTTCACATGTGGTCACACGCTCATAGGAACGCCCACCTGGAGGGCAAAACAAAGCTCTCCTCCATTGCCCGCCAGTCATTTTTACCTGGTTTGTAGTCAGTATTAATGCAGTTAGACAGTGAGATTAAAATACCAAATTCAATATACACCTTATTGATGTTGCACACTTCGTACAGGAAAGCAGAGCACAGTATATTAGTGCAACACGAGGTTTCTTGTTAGGTGTTTTCCCCATCGAAACCCATTATAAAGAAAAAGTTGCGTTCATATTCCGGGTTTCATCTACTCGCCTTTATATAGCATGCATCAACAAAAAAGTCTAAACTGAATTTGATCTTTTAATATCACTGATTTAGTACATTACGGCACTTTAATGGTTTAAATGAAGTCGTCAGTTCACTCTCCGTCTGCTTTATAATGGTTATACTGCATAATTAATCTGTTTAAAATCAATGGGTGTAACAACTCGATTTAAAATAAAAACCATTCAACAAATCCTAGATTAGCGTTAAACTTTGCTTAACTGAATCCTTGTTGGTGCAACTCACCCTACAGTGTTTTTCACGTTCAGATATTTTCGTTTTAAGATGGAAATTTGACAGGTTTGTGCTGCAGGTCAATGGAGTTCTATGGTAGTTTTGCCCTCCAAGGCTCCACGACAGTCACGTGACTGAAAACTATGGATTGTCTTGCACAATCGGGTCAGTGTTGAATCATCACTAATCTTTATAATTTGCAAGTCTTTACCGATTTAAACTTACGGTTTTAAACTATCCAGTACTCGCTCACTGAAAGATGGTTTTCTCTGCTCACATACATAAAGCCACATCACAAACAGCTCGGGAGTAACATACTGAGTGTGTTTTTTGCCGGATTATAGCGTTTAAATGGTTAAAAATAGAAACACACAATTCCGGTCTTGGCAAGTATCTTCGTAAAGACAGACGGTTATTTCTCAAATAAACGTGTAACAGTATAATGGATCCATGCACTAGCTCTTAAAGTGACAGCAGCCTAATACTGTATGTTTCTGTCATTAATGTTGATAAAACAACGAAAGATAGCTTTATTTGTAAGGAATCTGGATTAATTTATGTAATTTATACAGGACTACTCTGGGTTCGGGCAAATTTTCCGAGCCCGGAGCCCTCCCCGGACAGCACGCCAAATACGCATAATCTTTACACTATTTAATTGATGTAAGTGTGAACTCGTGAAAGATAGTTCTGTACATTGATCCTCATAAATACTACACACTGCACCTTTAATGTAGTATTTCTTGCCTTAAAATGTTGTTTTAGAAAGTTACAAGTTAGTCTGTTGAGGAACAGAAACTAATTTCTATTCTCAGAAGATAAAACAAACACAATAAAGCCATATAAAGGCTATTCACATTAGCATGTTTAAACTTTCATTAATTTGATGTAAAGAACAGCCAACTAGTTACTAGTTACCCTATCATACACCCGGTGCAATGCAACGTCAGGTGCACCGCAAGCGTTTTTTGCTAGTTTCAGCCCAACACACACCCAACACAATCATTTTCACGTGCAGCACCACATTGTTTAAATAGCAAATGCACTCGTGCCAATCTGTTCGCTCATGGGTGTGCTGGTCTGAAACCAGGTGTGTTCAGGAGCATTGGTGTGTTGCTTTTTTAAGGAACTGAAAACGACTGCACCATTGACCAACAAAAACCTGGTCTAAAGTCAATAATAGCGCAGTATTTTTGTGTTATTTAAAGGGTGTGTTAGTAATCTGTGCCTATAGGCGGGTGCATAAGGCGCGTAAACTCCGCTTGTTACACACAAAAACTATTTTAAACATTTAAAAAGCAGAAGAAGCGTTGAGTCTTTCTGCCATGGCGGATTCCACCATGTGAACAGCGACTCCGCCATGGTGCGCAACTGGCTTTTAAAGGGAATGGGAGATGAGACTCTGATTGGTTTATTGCACGTTACGCACCAAAACACACCCATGACTCATTAAGAGATTAGGGACAACCCTACTGGACATTAAACTAGCAGGAGTGGATTTGGACCTGTGCCGTGCTCTTAGGCCCATAGACACATATACACAAAGAAAATTTGATTTTGCATAACTCTTTTAAATTAATAGGACACATGTGCTATTTAGCCGATTTCAACAACAAGACTAATGTTTTAAGAGATTTTTCTACGAACACCGCCAGTGGCAGTGAGAGAGGAAGTGTTTTCCCTGCAGGCAACTGATGCTGTGCCAGACTCTGACTACAGTGTGCACATAACAAAACCCTCGCGGGTAATACACATAACAAACATCCTGAAGAGGAGAAACAAAAGCATACGTCACAGAGTCAAGACTGATACCAAACACTCTGTACACAACAGTCTGACACAAATCTATCCCCAGCATGCAGCACAGAGCGCGAGAGAGAGCTCTGAACATCATCATTATAATTGCGGTGGGAAGAGGCACAGCCCACCCACAGGCTGCTCACTGTACGTCTGATGCATAATGCACACAAAAAGGCAAACACACTCAATCTGGCAAACTCCAATCAGACTTTTCCTTGTTTTCTAAGTTTTGTATGTGGAATAGTAAGTATACTTATTAATTTAGCAAAGGCAGAGATTCTGATAAAGTCACACGCACTGTAAAAAAAAGAAGTCTGTAAAAAGAGGGCACAATGTACTGTATAAAATACACTAAAAAATATATATACTTATAACAACAAAAAATATTTATGTTTATTTAATATATTTTTGCATACATTTTGATTTAATATTAATCAAAATATTTATTTTCCCAAAGATAAAACCATTCATACAAAGTATATATATATATATATATATATATATATATATATATATATATATATATATATATATATATATATATATATATATATTTATTTATTTATTTATTTATTTATATATATATATATATATATATATATATATATATTTATTTATTTATTTATTTATTTGAAATAGACTCTTTTGTAACATTATAAATGACTTTACTGTCGCTTTTGATCAATGTAATGCACCCTTGCTGAACAAAAATATTACTTTCTTTTTTTTAATTATTATTATTCTTACTGACCCAAAACTTTTGAACTGTAGTGTATAATATTACAAAAGCTTCAGATAAATGCTGTTTTTAACTTTCATCAAAGAATCCTGGAAAACTGTGTACACAACTGTTTTCAACATTGATAATAATAATAAATGTTTCTTGAGCATCAGCTCATCATATCAGAATGATTTCTGAAGGATCATGTGACACTGAAGACTAGAGTAATGATGCTGAACATTCATATATTTAAAATAATAAATTATTTTACAATATATTCACTTTGAAGAATTTTAAATTGTAATCATATTTCAGAATATTCAGAATATGTTTTTTTTTGTATTTTTAAACAAATAAATGTAGCCTCGGTAAGCAGAAGAGACTTCTTTTTAAAGCATTGATAGCCACTTTATGTCTCTTCCTGGCTAAGCGGGCCAGAAAAAGCCTACAGAAAGTGGACCAGAGTTCATACCGATGGTCAAACGTCTATTTGAGACTTTTTAAGTCTTCCTTGTTATCTTTATGAAACCGCAGTGCTGTGACTCATCTTCCGATCATTCATTTCTCACAAACCCAGGCTTATATCACGCCAACAGATGAGTTTACATTCTAATATTAGCCATGAGTTTCAATAGACCTCAAGTGGCGAATACAGCCGTGAAGCGGTGGTTTTACTGAGGTATCCACATGTAATTCCCATAGGAATGGAGCGAGCGCACCGGCTGACACTCCACCCTGAAACCCCCCCGAGGCTTGGCTTGCATTACACATTTCCTGTAATCTAAAAGAAAGAACAAGAGATCAGAGGTTCAGGAATCAGAACATACAGTACCACCGAATATAACACAAACACAGCCTCCTCATACAATGATTCTCATCAATCTTTTGAGCGCTATTATAGCCTTTGGGAAATAAGAGGCCAGGATTCACGGAACATCCTTTAAATTGCCTGTATTATGCTACTTTAAACGCTCCTAATTTTGTTTTGGATTCTCCTACAACAGGTTTACGAGCGTCCAAGGACAAAAAACAGTTGAATTTTCTCATGATATACATTGCAGCATCACAGCTTTCTCGCAGTGTCTGAAACGGTTTCATTAAGGATTCAGTTTCTCTAAACCCTTCCTTCCCGAGAGGATGCTCTGCTCTGATTGGTCAGACGGCCCAGTCTGGCTGCCTGTCGGAACCAAAATTAGCATATCTGAATTTCAGCTCTTCCTCAGCACTTGATACACAGTGATATGAACAGTAACTAACAATGGTGTTGGTTTTACCATATCAATTCCAGCATGAGTCTCAGTGTGCGAATCAAAGTGGCTTCTACAGAAGGACAAGTCATAGTGCCCGATCATACACCCGGTGCGATGCGACGACAGGTTCACCGCAAGTGTTTTTGCTAGTTTCTTGTTGCATGCCTGTCCTGTCCTGTGTGCACACGTTGGTTTTGTTATTCTGAGCATGTGCTCCTGTCATTGTCTGATCCCTATCCAATGTTATCTGATTAGTGTTTGATTTCTCCCACCTGTTCCCTCTTGATTTCTTCCCTTTATAAGCTCCTTGTGTTTGTCAGTCTTTGTCGGATTGTTGTAATGTCTACGTCTCCAGGTTTTCCCTGTGAGTCCCAGTTTGGTATGTTTTGAGTTTATGTATTTTTGGTTGATGTTTTCCCCCCTTGTGGGTTTTGTTTTGTGTTTGTTTTATTTTATTTTATAATAAATTATAATGTTCTGCACTTGAGTCGCACTAGTTTACCTTTGTTTTAGTCGTGACACTTTCAGCCTGACGCAGTTATCGTTTTCACGTCCAGCGCTACGTTTAAATAGCAAATGCAATTGCGTCCATCTGTTCGCCCACGGGTGTGCCGGTCTGAAACCAGGTGTGTTCAAGAGCATTGTTGGTGCGTTGCTATTTTGAGGAACTGAAAACGACTGCGCCATTGACCAATAAATATCTGCTCTAATGTCAATAGCTGAAGTAATTTTGTTGTGTTATTTAAAGAACATGTTAGTAATATAAGCCTACAGGCGGTGCACAATGTGCATACACTCTGCTTATTACACACCTAGAGACACGCAGCAGCACACAAACATTTTTAAATATTAAAGATAAAAGGACTCCTCTCTAGAGAAGCGTTCAGTCTTTCCATTCACAAAATCTGGCATGTAAATAGTGAATCCGCCATGGCCCGAACGCAACTGGCTTTTTAAAGCCTAGTTCAGACTGCACGATTTTCAAACTCGTCGGGTCATTGCTCTATTCACACTGCATGACTTTTTGGGGTATCATTCAGTCACTGCTGTGTTCACACTTACCGATGGTTTGAAGAATCGCCGACAACTCTCTCTCTCTCTCCGGTGCGCAAACTACGTTTCCCAACTACACGTGCGATGTGACAAGTAAACAACGCGAGATCACACGTGCGTCAGACCGGAGTTCTCGCGCGAGACTTGGAATTGTTATTAAAAATGATAAACTGCACAAAGTTTGCTTCAAATTGTATGTGCGCTGATTTGTGGAGAAAAAGAAAAAATATTATTGCGGACGAAATTGTTGGAGAGACAGAGGGAGCCAGGATTGTGTTCTGCAAAGAGGGTTTGAGGTAAATAAACTATTTTGTAATGTGCTGCTGCTGTGGCTGGATGTGCAAATGTTTGGCCTTTGTTTCTGTTTGATAGAATTGTAAATATATCTATTAAAATACTGAAATTCAGCTCTATAACTCCTCCCTGAACCTCCCGCTGCCCTCTATCTCACTCTTTCATTGGCTGTCGGTCATCGCCGATGTAATTTTCAGTCAGAATTCATTTCACACAGCAAGAGTTTCAATCGCTGACAGGTCCAGATATTTAGCATGCCAAATATCTCACCGGCATTGGCGACTCGTCGGCGATTCTCTCTGATCACGTCTTTGATTATTCACACTGCGTGATTGTCACTCGCGTGCACGAGCACCGATTTGCCTGTGATCTCGGGCATTTGTCGGCGATTTCACAAAACCTGTCGGCGACTCAAAATCGGGGCAAAAATCGGGCAGTGTGAACTAGGCTTAAGGGACTGGGAGATGAGACTCTGATTGGTTTATTGCACGTTACGTCCAAAACACACCCATGACTCATTAAGAGATTAGGGACAACCCTTTTAGACCTTGCTCCGGGCACGTCGACCGCTTTTTCCGTCGTTAAAGTAGCAAAAGTGGATTCCACGTATAAGCCGTGCACTTTAGACCATGTGCTCAGATTGTTAAAATAGGGCCCATAGAGTTCAGTATGAACACTGTAGATCATGGTGGGTCTTGAAAGGTTAACCCTAAAAAGCACTACAACTACAGCCTACAATTGAAGTCGGAAGAGCTCACATTAGGTCTGGTCTTCTGTCAGACACAGACGAGGACACAGAGGGATTAGTGCAATTGCCCAAAAAAAACAATTTCTCATTGGATAAAATGAATGGGAATTTGTCTCTCATAACTATTGTTGGACTACAACACTACAACTATTAATGCTTTCCTATAGCTCAATGAGTAGAGCATGGCACTATCAACGCCAAGGTCATGAGTTCGATTCCCAGGGAAAGCAAAAATTGACAAAAATGTAAAATCTGTACCTTGAATGCAATGCAAGTCCCTTTGGATAAACGCGTCTGCCAAATGCATAAATGTACTACATATCATAGTTTGAGATATGTGAACTCTCATTTTGATTTCTTTGTCAAACAGCTTTTTATACTAACAGGGTGTGTAAATGGCTTTTATTGCTGCTGCCTGCCGTATGGAATCTGAACACTGCAGACAGAGAGATAGACAGGCAGCGAGAAATTCATCCAACAGCATTTATTATTCATGGAGACTTTTTGTGAAAACCTGATTCTGCTTTCTCTGTGTGTGTGTGTGTGTGTGTGTGTGTGTGTGTGTGTGTGTGTGTGTGTGTGTGTGTGTGTGTGTGTGTGTGTGTGTGTGTGTGTGTGTGTGTGTGTGTGTGTGTGTGTGTGTGTGTGTGTGTGTGAGTGGATCAGGTGTTCTGTATGTAATGGGGACAAAATGGACATTTTATTTGGTCCCCTCCCCATGAGGAAAACAGCTAATAAATCATACAAGTTATGTTTTTAGAAAATGTAAAAGTGCAAAAAGTATTCTGTGGTGGGTAGGTTTACGGTTAGGGGATAGAATATACAGTTTGTACAGTATACAAATCATTACGTCTGAAATGTGCCTATAAAACATGGATGTGTGTGTGTGTGTGTGTGTGTGTGTGTGTGTGTGTGTGTGTGTGTGTGTGTGTGTGTGTGTGTGTGTGTGTGTGTGTGTGTGTGTGTGTGTGTGTGTGTGTGTGTGTGTGCGCGTGTGTGTGTGTGTGCGCGTGTGCGTGTGCGTGTGCGTGTGCGTGTGTTTGTTTGTTTAGGGGGCACATTTTGTCCTACTGTAAAAAGACAGTATAGTGCTCAGAGATTAGACTCATTTTAGCACACAGGTGCAGAAAACAAAAAGAGAGGGACAAAAAGAAGAATAAAAAAAGAGAAATAACATAAATCAGACTCTTCGCAGCCATTTGGTGGTGGAAAAAGAAGTGATAATACAATCAAGGCATAAAATCCCAGTGAGGGAGAAGGACTAAACAGGAGTTTGAAAACTAGAATTTTACATTTTCTGCACCTTCAGTGTCAGTCTATGGGATTTTTTTCCTCTTATTTTATCAAGATTATTGCCTTTTGAAAATCCCCAGCCGCATACATCCCTATGAAGGAAAGCTAACGCCTAGAGCAGAAATACTGTAGCATATCTCGCTTCAACACGATTTGAGGTATCATTCATGTCAGCAGCACAACCGGCGCAAGACAAGTTCTGCGCTAAAGTTTAATACCTGAGGTTAGGGGATTTAAAACATCTACAGCGCTAAAGATGAGCCACGACTGAAGAACGAATATGAAAGAGAGATCATAGCACAGTAATGCATGCTGTTAACATGCAGTGTAACACAATTTGTTTCAACCTGGCAATTGCAAACTATACTATGTAGAGCTTTCAGACAGATCATTAAACACATTTAACACAAACTTACTTAATAATATAAATTATGTATACATGAATTAAACAGCCAAGCTCTTTATAACGCCACATGAGCAAAAAGCTCAGATAATCATCCACATTGTGTTGACAGGCTTTATAATATAATATGAATGTAAAATGCATGCACTGTAAAAAAAAATATATTGTTGGTTTTACTTTAAAAAATAAGTAGCCTGCACTGTAAAAAGATATTTAGAAAAAAAGTTACCAGGTTGCCTTAAAATTTTGAGTTCATTGAAATTAAAAATTTTGAGTTAATACAATGAAATTTTTTTGAGATTCAACAACCTTTATTAATATATTATTAAAAGATTCTGTAAGCATCTGTAAGAATACTTTGCCCATCAACCGTATAAATGCTCAACACCCAAAAGGGACACACGCTCAGGTGTAAAGAGAAGCACATGAACGAGTAGGGTGACCACCTGCTAATAAGCCCAAGGGGAGACAAAGGGTATGTTTCTGAGGGACAATGTGGGACACTGCCTGGCGCTGATAGAGGTTTACCCATTTCTAGCACATAGCACCTTACATGGTATATTAATAATGCCCTATTCCCCTAAACATGTGTAGGCAAATGGCTGATGTATGCTCATGAATAGGCCAACCAATGTGTATTTTTAACATAATATTTTGAACATTGACAGATGCACTTCCACTTACGATTTACTTTAGCTAATTTACTTTACTTATTTTTCATTACAATTTATTCACTTTAAATCAATTATAATATAAAATTATAGGATTAACAGAAACTGAAGTCGCTCAACACCACAGGAACAGTAAAAAAAAAAATGTGTTAAGTTAAACTAAAAGTAAAGTTAACTCCAGTTCACGGAACGAGAAGGGGAGGAAGGATGGTGAACTTCCATATTAGTAAAGTCTGCACTGCAAAAAAAAAAAAAGCATTCTTACTTAGTATTTTTGCTCTTGTTTCAAGTCTAAATATGTAAAAATTCTTACATTAAGAAACATTTAATAGACATGTAAAAATTATTGTCTTGTTTTGGGAAAAAATAGCTCAAAATTAAGCCAAACAATCTGCCAATGGGGTAAGAAAAGTATTCTTGTTTTCTGTTTGAATTAAGATTATATTTCTTACCTCATTGCCAGATTATTTGTCTTATTTTAAGCAAAAACTCTCTTAGTTTTGAGTTATTTGTTCCCAAAACAAGACAATTACTTTTGCTTGATATTTTTTTATTTATATTTTGGCAAGAAACAAGACAAACATACTAAGAAAGAAAAGTATTTTTTGCAGTGTGAGTCTGTGTCGTTTGACATCGTATTTTACTCTCCATGTCCGATTGAGAAAGACGTTTTGCAAAGGTCACAAAAAGCTCTCTTTTTTTAATTTTGCTTCAAACGCTGTGCGTTCACGCGCTAGGCGGGACGGGTGGTCACCCTATGAACGAGTGAAGGAGACGCGCTGCTGAAGTGCCGCTCAGTGACAGCAGAGGGCGCTGATGAACTGCAGAATGCAGCGCTTACCCCGGAAACCCCGCAAACAAAAGAAACCGCGTGTAGTTTTTAAAACAGCCATTCGTTTTTTGTAATCTCAATGTTGTTCATCACAGCACCAAATACTTAATACTTAAAGACTTAATAGACGGTTTCAACGGCAGCAACATAAACAAACGCTACTGCGCATGCGCGCTTTTGTGGCCCAAACTTAACTTCCGGTAGACATCAATAACACCAGAGGATGCGTTATCTTTTTTATGCGTTAGCATCTTTAATTTTAATTGTGCACCATTATCTTAATGTATATATTTTTTTTTGTTTCAGCATGTTTATTATAAATAATCTCCCATTTATGTCTTTAATATAGAGTGGGAAAACGCCCCACTTAAAGGGTAGGTCACCCAAAACTGAAAATCCTGTCATTCATTACTCCGTCACGTTGATCCCAACCTGTAAGTATCTTAAATTGTGTTCCGACAATGAACGAAGGTCTTACGGGTTTGGAATGACATAAGGGTGAGTAATAATGACAAAATTAACAGAGTTTGTGTGACCTAACCCTTTAAGGACCGTTTTCTGTACAGTAGCCTATATAAATGCGTGCGCACTCACCTTTCAATTATGCAATGCGTCAGAATAACATGTTTCATTGTTTCATAATATAAGATTAATGTTGGGAAACTTGTGTCATGTGCTCTCTGCTTGATTTTTAATATTTATATCATGTTAACCAAGAATAGTACATCAAAATGTATTTCTACTGAGTAGTGCGCCATACTATCCACTAGCCAGACCGATAAACAGACACAGACCGGAAGTTAACTTCGGGCCAGGCGCGTAACCGTGGCAACGTGCGTGCGTTCGATGAAACCGTCTATAGGCTATTTATGTTCAAACTTAAACATTTTTATGTTTTAATCTGGACTACAACATGCCCTAATAATTAGAACTGTTCTGATTATTTGTTATTGTTCAGTATAACTTTGAGATACGACTTCATTAGTTAACATGTTAATTCATTATTACCAAACTGACAATGAAAAATACTTATAAAGAATTAATTATTCTAAGTAATGTTAATTTCTTAGTTAATAACATTAAAACCAAAATCAAAATAACTTTTTTAATGAACCTAGGATAAAACTAACAATGATCAGTATTTCTTAACTAACATTACCAAAAACATTATACTTTCTGTACCAAATGTAGCTATTGCTCAATCTTAGACATTATTGTAATGTGTTACCTGTTGTTCTTTATAGCCTAATTCTTTTGCACTTTAATCTGTTTGAAAATTGTACTTTTACAGCTCTGGAAAAAATCAAGAGACCTCTTAACATTGATTTCTCATTGATTTTAAATGTTACAGTTTTTCTCGATTGCTTAAACACATTTCTTGAAACTATGCCTCATATTCTCAAAACTATAAACACAAATCCATAACGTCTCACCCAGTTTCCCAAACAACCTATTTTCAGGTCAAAATGAAGCTCTACACTCAAAACCATTCACTCTTGCTGAAAAACCTAACTTTGCCCTCAGACAAGACACACAAGCCCGCAAAATCACACACACTACAACATAGTCTAACACACTGGTGCAATAAATTCAAAACAACATTTCCAAAACTGGTAAGTTATGTTACTTGTGGTTCCCCTCCTCACAAACCTTTTCACATGATGAACAAAAGACACAACCAATGGATACATTGGCACATTTTTATTCATTCATTCATACTACACAGTACAAAAAAAATTTAAAAAATTAAAAAAATATATATTGTATTCCGCCTCAGCCTCCCGTCTTTGGTCTGGGTCAGGCCAGAGAATCTCATCCACATCACAGGCTATATTAGCCCTAGCCTGGCAGAGGGGGTAAAATCCTCTTGCATGCCTGATCCACCCCTGGCACGCATCTACTAACACATAGCCTGGACGAGGTGAACAAGCATATAAGGTTCTCGATCATACACTTTCCACTAGTGTTGTAGTCAAGACCACCTAAACCGAGACCAAGACAAGACCAAGACTTTGAAGGGCCGAGACCGAGTCAAGACCAAGACCAAGACAGGCCGAGACCGAGTCAAGACCAAGACCAGTGCATGTCCCCACACTTATGATAAAATGTGGAATATGCATATGATTTGGCACTTCTCTCGTATGATCAACTAAACTGGCTCTAATTTCATCTGAGACTCCTCCTCCTCCTCCTCCTCCTCCTCCTCCTCCTCCTCCTCCTCCTCCTCCTCCTTCACCACGTCCTCTTCCTCTCCCTCCTCCTTCACCACGTCCTCTTCCTCTCCCTCCTCCTTCACCATGTCCTCTCCCTCCTCCTTCACCACGTCCTCTTCCTCTCCCTCCTCCTTCACCATGTCCTCTTCCTCCTCCTTCACCACGTCCTCTCCCTCCTCCTTCACCACGTCCTCTTCCTCTCCCTCCTCCTTCACCACGTCCTCTTCCTCTCCCTCCTCCTTCACTATGTCCTCTTCCTCCTCCTTCACCACCCACGTCCTCTTCCTCTCCCTCCTCGACCTCTTCCTTCATTTCTTTGTGGATCCATTGTTCCAAATCTCAAATGAACTGACTCTGGCACTTTTATGTATCTTGAAAGTTCTGATTGATGTGTGTTAAATTTTGACTCTTAGTGTTTTCACCTGGGTAATTGTGTGCTAATTGAGCTGAAACTATGCTGACTTGAGTGAACAATATTGAATGCTAGTGCTTTCTAAATGACCAGATGGTCTAGGCAATGAGAAATTAAGGGATTTGTGTGTAGAGTTTTGCAGTGACAGTTCAACAAATCTGACTCATGTGTCAAAACAGGGAATAGTGTTTATAGTTTAGTGAAATGGGTTTGCTTTTTGATAAATGGCGTTATGGTTTTGAAATTTTAGTTCAAAAGCCTGGTTATAGTGTTTAAGCAATCGAGAAAAACTGTAAGTGGTCTCTTAATTTTTTTCTCAGAGCTGTATATATTTTTGGTGCATTATTTGGTGCATTGTTATTTTTGTTATTACAAAAATAGTTCTTAAAGCTGTTATGCTATGGCAACACTTTTTTTTGCAACTTATTTCAATATCGTGATAATATCGTATATCGTGATAAAACTTCAGCAATTAATCGCAACATGAAAAATTGATATCGGCACATGCCTAAAGCCAAATTGTGATATTTTAATGATTTATCAAATTTTTTATGTGGTTCAGATACAATAATATTTTGAGTTTCTATTTATTAAACAAATTTCCTTTATTGTATCAACTCAAATTTTTAATTTCAATAAACAAAAATTTTTAAGGCAACCAGGTTACTTACTTTTTTAAGTTAAACCAACAAAAAAAATTACAGTGTGGGTGCCTTAAAAAAATTGTTTACTGAAATTTAAAATTTGAGTTGATACAATGAAGGAAATTTGTTTAATAAATAGAAACTCAAAATATTATTGTATCTGAACCACATAAAAAATTTGATAAATCATGAAAATAGCACAATTTGGCATGTTTCACTGCGTCATCACAAATAACACACACACAATTACCCAATGCTTACACAATCTTTGAATCAAGGTTGTCGATACTCAATGTTCATTGTATTAACTCAAATGTTTAATATCAATGAACTCACATTTTTAAGGCAACCAGGTAAAAAAATATATATACATATATTTACAGTGTGGAAAAACTTACAATATGAGCAAACTTCAATTGAAAACCAAGAATGTAACATTGAATGGATAAATCTTTAATTTAAGCTAATAAACTCCCCTGTGCGGTTTATATCCTTTGGCCACTGTCATATTTGTTTTCTGGCAAATGTAAAAGCACATTACTAACACAATCATAACGTTTTATGGTAGGGCAGTAAAAGGCCAGCAGAAAAAAACTGTTCAGTTCTGTTAGTAAATATGCTCTCAACAGACTTTGCAACATAACAGACTGATACATAATTGATGAGGGTGAATACTTTCTGAAGAAACTCTATAGGCTATATCAATATAATCAATATATGAGACAACATATCTAGCGCTATATGATGATCCCCTGAGCCAGTGTTCAGTCGGACGCTGTTTTCTGCAGCATTATTATTTCAGTCCGCTTGTTCTCGATCCTGTAAAGTCATCTAAATATGGAATAACACAAATGTACATAATGCGGAAATCATGTAGTGACCAACATCTAATATTTTTGATTTTTATATATTTGAGCTTTTTCAAGCTAGTCATTATTTGCCCAGATTAAAAAAAGACCAACTTTTCTTTGCAAAGTAATTATCGCAAGGTAAACTAATTTCTAGCATAAGCCTTTTTATCAAAAGGTTTAGATGAGAATAATTTTAGTCAAGTATGTCCAAACTTATAGTGTAGTCAATTGCTGCGTCCCAATTCGCCTACTTATACTACGTCCTAAAAGTATGTACTCTTTTTGTGAAGAAAAAGTATATACTTTTGAGTGTGTAGCAGAAAAGTATGCAAGCTTCGGGACATACTACTTCGCCATCTTTAACGGACTCTGTCGCTTAGTTACGTGCATCCCATCATCACCGTTTAACTGCCCTGTCAATCATCGTCAGATTCGTCACAGTTCAAATCCTCCACATTCAGTTGAATCTCCTACCGTATCGGAGAGAAATGTAGCCGCTCGTTGATCTGCCATTTGTGGATCTTTAATGCAGAGACTCTCCTCATGTGTTTGTAGTTTAAATATAATGATGCATTTAAAAGTTAATGGCCAAACGTGTCATTACAAAAGTTCACAATGCTGCTGCAGGTGAAATATAATGTGGACAACACTGAATAAATATATTTTTGTCAGGTTAAATATTGATAGTTGGTCACTCAAACCCCTTTATCTAAACTTCTCTACTTAACCGTCAAACTCGCACATCCTTCATGTTTGTAGTTTTTAACGCTTTTTATCCGCGTTTGTAGTTCTGATCGAATCCCCATACACCTCGCAGTGGGATGTGGGCAATATCAGCCGATAGAGTGCCCATCGATTCATACTTCAGATTCGGACCGGAAATAGTAAACCATCCGGGAATCTTTGGAATACTCTTTTCAACATACTATGATTTGGGACATACTAATTCTATTTTCGAATACTATTTAGGATGGATAGTATGCGAATTGGGACGCAGGGAATGTGTTAGTGTCCATAAAGGGGTCATGAACTGAATTGGTTTATTGTTTTATAATGTTTCATGTGGTACACATAGTGTTATTATGATTTTTACATCAAAAATGTAAAAGATTTATAAATAAAAGATATTTTTCTACCCTGATTTTAGCCTCTGCTGTAATTTGCTGCTGTGAGACTTCAGTGTAAACGCCCACTGCTGTGATTGGCTGAGATCTTTGCATATGAAATAGATAAGTATTACACTTTTTAAGTCTCTCAAAAACTTTTAGCAAGTTTTTACTATTACAGCTCTCAAGGTTTACTTATCGTGAAAAGTGTTGATTATAGGATTATATTCAGATTGTGGCATGAAAGGTTGCAGTGATGAGCATTGTAGACGATCACAGACATGTTAAGCGCATGAACTCGATTTCTGCACACTAACGAATGCTTTCATCATAACTAACAGTGCAAACTGTTACCAGTGACTGATAAACTCACACTGTTTGATTGACAGCTCCAGCGATTGTAAAGCGAGCGTTCTTTCATCGCGTTCTATATGTAATTTAATCACAGTTTAAACAACAGATTATTTTCATGCTACTAAGAGAAATATGGATATGCTTCATGTACGATGACTTCTTATGTCAAAAGCTCAAGGAAAATGTGATTTCTCCGTTTATGACCCCTTTAAATGGCACCAAAGTGTATAAAATAAACTGACAATAAAGATCATGCGACTAGAGCTAGACCTAGAGAAAGAAAAGTGAACGATATGAATGATCAGATATACTGTATTATACACTCTAAAAATGCTGGACTAAAAACAACCCAAGTTGGGTTGAAAATGGACTAACCCAGCAATTGGGTTGTCTTAAGCAACATTTAACCCAACTGCTGGGTTAAAACAACCCAATCGCTGGGTTAAAACAACTCAACCGTTGGTTAAAAACAAGCCAGTTACTGGGTAAGTCCCTTTTCAACCCAACTTGGGTTGTTTTTAACCCAGCAATTGGGTTGTCTTAAGCAACATTTAACCCAACTGATGGGTTAAAACCACCCATTCGCTGGGTTAAAACAACTCAACCATTGGTTTAAAACAACCCAGTTGCTGGGTTAGTCCCTTTTCAACCCAACTTAGGTTGTTTTTAACCCAGCAATTGGGATGTCTTAAGCAATATTTAACCCAACCGCTGGGTTAAAACAACCCATTCGCTGGGTTAAAACAACTCAACCATTGGTTTAAAACAACCCAGTTGCTGGGTTAGTCCCTTTTCAACCCAACTTGGGTTGTTTTTAACCCAGCAATTGGGTTGTCTTGAGCAACATTTAACCCAACCGCTGGGTTAAAACAACCAAATTGTGTGGTTAAAACAACTCAACCGTTGGTTTAAAACAACCCATTTTTCTGCATTTCCCGATAACGTTGTCTCTTAGCGCGCTACGAAGACTCTAAAGGTATAACTTAACTGAAGGTATACCATTTCTAGGTGTGTTCCCCGAACTATACCTTAGGAGGTTGCTTAAGGTATACCTTCTTAAGTGCGACGTAAGCGGGTGCTGTTCGTAGCGGCGGTGCTGAATTGGCTTCTATCGATGGCTCAAGAATCGATTATTTACTCTATGCAGGGGCTGTTTCACTGTGTTATGCGAAAAAAATTATGTTCTTTATAAAAGAAACACTTCAGAAATAGTTGAACTTTCATTTATCATACAAAATTGCACCTAAATTTTACATAATTCTGAAATGAGTGCACGAACCAGGAATCTCATGCTCAACCGCACCATGAGCATCACGCGTCATTTAAATTATTACAATATATTTTCCATAGTGTCTTGATTTAATCCACAACCAGGGATGATTGACCATGCAGCAGCTGCATCACATTATTGTGTAAATAACTAATTTATATTATTAGATGGCCTACTCAATAAAAACGCAACACGCAAAACATAATCAGCTGCTACTATATGGCGGAGAAAAAATAAAGAAAGAGAAGAGCCGCCAGCAGCTGATTTTAGTAGCTGAGCTCCGTCCAGTTTGTCTCGACAAAGTTGATCCAACAAGATCTAAAAGCTGCTGAATTTGCTGTCGTGGTAGGCGAATTTTTTTTTTAATAGCAGCTTCTGACATGGTAGCCAGGGACTAAAGTTTTCACATATGAAATAGTGCACATACACTAAATGGCTCCGCGGACAGCGGCGTCTTTGATTTAGCACAATTATATTCGCTGCCTCGCTGCCAAAGTTTGACTAAACTCCCCTCCACAATCATTCCCTTTATATAGGCTCCTAAGCCTTTCCTGTCTAATGGTTTGCCAGCTGATGTACCTTTGGATAATATCATTAAAAAGCTAACAACCATTAGTGTTTGTAATGAAATTTTATGACAAAGAAATTTATGAAATTTCGTATAACAATTTTAATCCTTGCATAAAAAAAAAAAAAAAAAAAAAAAAAAAAAACTATTCAACTAGCCTAATTGAACACTGGGTGTATATTACAACTTCGGAATTATATTCGGATAGACTGACATATAAAGAAGCTTTTTTCACAGTGGTGGCCACTAGTGAAATTAACTTTTAATAGTGATAAGGTATAGCTAAGAGTGGTCCAGACCAACCTTACGAAAGTATGACTTAAAGAAGGTATTCTTAACTAAGTTCGTTTCGGGAAACACATATTAACGTTAAGGGATACCTTAAAGGTATAACTTAAGAATGACGTAGAGTTAAGAAGGTTTCGGGAAATGCAGCCCTGGCTTCGTGGATACAATGTAACAGAATATTCTCAAATTTATGAACAGACATTCTTCCAGTGATGTTAATAAAACATTCACTTAACATTATCTGGTCTTTAATAGTGTTCTTAAACAGTAAGTACAAAAAATACATCATTTATGTGAAATGTCAGCTGGATGTTCATTTCGAGATTTAATGTTTTTATTTTTTTATTTTTATTTTTATGTAATGTTCCGAGAACATTCAAAATTGTACCTATTGGTACGTATTTTGTGGTTTGCAAAAACGTTGCCACAGCTACGTTTTGCCAATGAGACCAGGTTGAAAAAAAGCATTGATAATGCTAATAGCTAGTTGCTTACTATCATGCATATTACTAGGATATTGGCTGTTTATTAGCACTTCTAAAGCACATATTAATGCCTTATTCTGCATATTCTACATCCCTTAATCACCCAAAACCTAAACTTAACAACTACCACACTAACTAGTATTAATAAACAGTAATTAGGAGTTTATTGAGGCAAAAGTCATAGTTAATAGTTAGAATTTGACC
This sequence comes from Pseudorasbora parva, assembly GCF_024679245.1. NCBI lineage: Eukaryota > Metazoa > Chordata > Actinopteri > Cypriniformes > Gobionidae > Pseudorasbora > Pseudorasbora parva. Next base: position 5,551,225 of record NC_090174.1, on the reverse strand, counting down.
CTAAACTAAAGTGTGACAAAAACATTTTAAAAACTAGATGTTTTGAAGGTTCAGAGAACATTAAGAAATAGTGTTTTATATCTTTATCGGAACATTCTTTGTATTTTTGTTAGCTGAATAATTAATGTGAATCAGATAAGAACCTCGCCAGTTGGCAGGTATTCTATAAGAAACTACAAAATAATAAATGGTCTAGATCAAATCACAACATATTTGGGATAAGATTTACAATCTGACCGAGGAACGTACACTAGCTCATCTTATCTCATGTGCTGCAAGAGACACAACGACCTATACTGGGGTGTTTTATATATATATATATATATATATATATATATATATATATATATATATATATATATATATATATATATATATATAAACATGCAATAAAAATCACTGTGAGTACTCCATTGTCATATGGACAAAAACATTTGAAGAGCCTAACAATAATGCAAATCACACTTCATGGTCAGCGGGAATCTGATATGGTCTGTGAATTTCCTCAATTCAATAAACCAGTGTGATAAAACATTCATCTGGACACTGAGTGAACCCAATGCACTAAAACTGGGAAGGAGGCAACAAGAGTCGACGACAGTGGAGGTACACTTTAGTCTGAAAGTTAAACTGTGTTCTAACAACATGGATATTTTCATAAATGTCAAGTCGGGGCAAGTTGTCACATGTGTTTTATATGTTGTAATTCATTCAGTACCATTTCAATCAGCCAAAAGAATGCTTCTGGGGTTTAATGTTGCTCTTACTGTGTTTTATCCCTGTTTTAATTTTTACATTTAGCTGAAATGATTAGGCCTTTCTTTAGATAATATTTCATGCATCTTCCTCCATAGAGTGTGACAACATGCCCCACTCTATGTGGAAATGTGCAATAGCTTTTTGTATTCGCCTACTCTTCTTTGCACGTTCACATGGATTTGCATGGTTTGTGCTCGGCTCTTTTTAATGTATTGTACAGATACATCGACCTTCCGATGTCTTTAGCGTGCATCTTTACATGGCATCCTGCCACACGACAGGCTTCTTTACTGTACAGTAGCACCGCATGTGGGATTCAGTAATGTACAGTATGTCACGAATACCACGCACACACACACACACAGATATGCATTCGCTTTTTTATTCATAATTATTTTAACCTGTCGCGTTTTTCATAATTTGGGGCTTGAGAGAATTTTGTCACCAACAGGGTATCGCCTTTCCAGCATCCCAATCTCAAGAAAACCGAACAGAAACGGGTGCGCGCGCGCGCGCGCTTCCCAGCTTACCTTACAGCCGAACATGAGCGAGAGCGTACGGTTGCTGCATATAAGTTTACACTGGCACATCACCGGAGAAAAGCACTTGAGGTTCCTCAGAGGAGGGGACATCACGTCGACACCCATAGACACAAAACACACCGATCACCGGCTGCCCGCGCTCCGCTCAGCGCGTGGCCAGAAAGGAGCCGTGATGAGTCTCGCGACCGTGTGCGAGGAGCGCGCTGTATTCAAATAGCGAAACACCTCCCAAACTCTCCTCAGAGCTGCTGATGCTGAGCGGGAGGTGACCGCACACGGGGAGGAGTTCAGAGTAATGAGCGATGAAGATGATGATGATGATGACTGATGAAGAGTTAACCACGATGACCAGCGGCGTCACATCAGATTGGAGCTTAAAGGGACAGTTCACCCAAAAATGAGAATCCTGCCATCATTTGCTCATTCTCATGTTGTTCCAAACCTGTGTGAAGATATTTTAAAGAATGTTGGTCACCAGACAGTTTACGGTGACATTGACTTCCGGAAATAAATACTATGGAAATAAATGGGGTCCATCAACTCTTGCACTGTAAAAAAAATATTATTGGTTTAACTTAAAAAAGTAAGTGGTTGCCTTAAAATGTTGAGATCATTGAAATAAAGTTAATACAATGAAGGAAATTGGTTTAATAAATAGAAACTCAAAAATAATATTGTATTTGAACCACATAAATTAAAAAATATTGTGATAATTCATATTTCATAATACATATTTCACTGCATTATAACAAATAAAACACAATTACACAACATCCTTATAAAATCTTTTAATTTGAATAAAGGGTGATGTCAATTCTCAAAAAAAAAATTATTTAAATGAACTCAAAATTTTAAGGCAACCAGGTAACTTACTTTTTAAATATATTTTTTTACAGTGTGGGTTATATAAGTTCTTCTGAATATCTTCTTTTGTGCTCGACAGAAGAAATTCATACAGGCTTTGAACAAAATCCCTTTAAAAGAGTAGTTTACTTCAGAATTAAAATTTCCTGATAATTTACTCACCCCCATCATCCAAGATGCTCGTGTCTTTCTTTTCTTCGGTCGAAAAGAAATTAAGGTTTTTGAGGAAAACATTCTAGGATTTTTCTGCATAGCGTGACCTTCAATGTGGTCCAACGGGTTCAAATTGCAGTTTCAATGCAGCTTTAAAAGGCTCGACATGATCCCAGCTGAGGAATACGGCCTTATCGACCCAAACCATCTGTCATTTTTGTACTTTTTTACCATATTTTTTGTCTTATCTTGCTCTGTACTCTGTACGGTCACGTGAAACTTAGGTGGAAGTATCGCGGTGGGGTGAAAAACTACACCTCATTTTCTCCTCCAAATTTAAAATCGTCCGACATTGTTTTTTCCTTTTATGTGAAGGCCGTTTGACTTTTGCATGTTCACTGAGTTGGTACTTCCACCTACATCACACGTGACCTTTCCAGCGTGATAGCATGATGCGTGGCGCATCGCAGAACAGCACAAGACAAACATTTATGGTTAAAAGTATATCACTTTTTTTATTTTTTTGAAAATGGCCGATGGATAAGCCCTTATTCGTCAGCTGGGATCATGTCAAGCTCTTTAAAGGTGCAATTTGGACCTTTGACCCATTGGTTCCCATTGAGCTCCATTATTTGGAGAAAAATATAGGCTACACTGCAACAAACTAAGGTGATTATTGGCGAATACTTCTGCACTCTTCTGCAAAATGCCATGCTTAATTCAATGTGTAACTTGCTGTTTCTTTTTAATTATGTATGAGATCATTTCTGAAAGAAAATAGCATCAAAGTAAATCCTACACTTTCTTATTTTGCAGTGTATTAAATTGAGTTTGTGCTACAAAAAGTCATATACATCAGTTTGGATTGAGATGCAGCACAATGACAAACAAAAAGATTGAGAAAGAAAAGCTATTTGCACTGTTTGAATGTGATCCCTTATTCATTTCTTGTGATTTTGCGTTATTAGTGTTACGCGTTCTATCCTAGATTTGTGTCAGATATTTGGAATTAGAATGTCTCTCACACTAACTTTTTCCACCACCAAATGGCTGCGAAGAGTCTGATTTTTTTATTCTTCTTTTCCCCTCTCTTTTTGTTTTCTGCACCCATGCTACTGTGTGTGCAGCGTGTTAAAATGAGTCTAATCACTGAGCACTACTGTCATTTACAGTAGGACAAAATGTGCCCCCTAAACAAACACACACACACACACACACACACACACACACACACATGTTGGTCTATATGGTTTACAGGGACTCTCCATAGGTGTAATGGTTTTTATACTGTACAAACCGTATTTTCTATCCCCTTACACTGCCCCTGCCCCTAAACCTACCCATCACAGGAAACATTCTGCATTTTTACTTTCTCAAAAAAAACATCATTTAGTATGTTTTTAAGGCCATTTGAATTATGGGGACATTTGATAGGTCCTCATAAACCACATTTATAGTGTAATACCAGTGTAATACCCATGTAGTTATACAAATTTGTGTCCTCATAAACCACATAAACAGGCTCACACACACACACACACACACACACACACACACACACACACACACACACACACACACACACACACACACACACATTGTGTTTCCATGTTTTATGGGGACTTTTTATTGGTGTAATGGTTTTTATACTGTATATTTTGTCCCCCTACACTGCCCCTGCCCCTAAACCTTCCCATCACAGGAAAAATTCTGCATTTTTACATTTTCAAAAAAACGATGTTTTCCTCAAGGGGACCAAAATATGTCCCCACAAGAACAGGGACATTTTGTCCCCATAAAATGGGGTTTACCAGGCCGCACAAGCATGCACACACACACACACACACACACTTCATCAAACACGTTTTCATGGTTTGCGTAGACATAAGTATTTTTATACTGTCACCTTACACTATCCCTACCCATCACACAAAACTTTCTGCATTTTTATATTTTCCCAAAAACATCCAGTCTGATTTATAAGCTCTTTTACTCATGGGGACCAAAACATTTTCTTTGTGGGGACATTTTGTGCCCATAATGTAGGGTTTAGAGAGGGAGAGAGAGGGAGAAAACAACACTTTAGCAGTCCTCATAATAATGATTAACGAGCGTCATTATGCTCTTGATAATGATTCATGAACGTTTGCTTCATGTCAGCGTACAGATCTCACCGAGTCGTTTCTCACGGGCACGGCGCTTTAGAGGCCTGGAGCGAGCAGCAATGTGTCGCATGAGTGCGCGGCGCCCTCTGGTGGCCGCGGCGGCGCGCGGAGAACTGTCCGTGGTGCTGAAGGCAAGTCGTGCCGTACGCGCCTTACTGTATCATTCACAGCGAGACAGTGACGTGTTTTATTCATAAGTATTCATTTGAACAAAAAGCTCAGTTGCTTAATGATTGCTGAGCTCTTGATCGAGTTGTTCCAGATGCTTCGCTCGCGTGGCGGCGCTAGAGATCCAGGTGAAAGCGGGATTGTGCATTCATATCAGGAGCGACTGCGGCGCGAGAGACGTGCTGCTCATCGATGACGTCAGCGTACAACAGAACCGCTACACACACACACACACACAACGTGGTCACAACCCATTCCTAATGACAAGTTCACAGATGAAGGTGATGCATTCATACAGCGGCCTCAAAAGTATTAGGACACCGTCTTCAACCACTCTAATGTACGAATGCTGTTGCATTAGATAAAGTAGGAATGGCATTTTTCTCCCTTTTCATTTACCATCTGGTCTCTGAGTAAAGTTACTCTTCACAATAACCTTCAACATGTTTTGATAAAAATTTAACAACCACAAGGTGTTACCTAAAAATGTGTGTGAATGAGACCAGGTTGGCATGTGCTACCTTTCTTAACGGAGAGAGAGAAAAAAAGCTAATATTAAAGTAAAAATTATCAACAAATTAAAAAGTCAGTCAAACTCAATATGAACATTACAGAACCATTCAGGGTGACTGGGACACTTGGAAAAAGAGTCCGAATCAGGTGACTTCATCAAATTAATCAAATTAAATTAAAATTAAAAACACCTTTCTTGAAAGAAATAGCATTTTAAGGAAACAATTGCAGGTTACCACTTTTAACAGTGTTTAAAATAAATGCCACTTTGATATTTTGTTCTATAACGCAATGCATGCATTTTCAAATGCGGAAAACATGTTATTTCACTGCATACACTGTACAATTAAAATTTGGTGTAGGATTTACTGTGTTCAATCTTTCTCTGCGAAACTTTGTTCTGATATTATGCACCCCTCAGTCACATGGGTCAAAGAGCCAAACGCAGATTTATTAGTGCAATCCAGAATCATAATCCATATAACAGGCAAACACAGCTAATAACCCACAGCCAAGAAAGAGCGCACACACAGGGCATTATAGGCAGGGCTTAACAAGATAATGACACACAGCTGAGCCTAATCACGACATGATGAGTCCATCAGGCAGTGGCTTATGGGAAATGAAGTTCATGATGAGATAGCAGTCGGGAGGAGTGCCCTCTGCTGGAGATCATGGGCACTCCAGCTGGCCGATGTGGCAAAAGCTTTGGATTATTTACAACTTTTTTTAGAGAGCAGTTTTAAATGATTTATTGTAGTTTATACATGTATTATGAGATGTTATCAGAGTAAATAGTGTTGGTTGTGGGCAGAGGTTCAAGTCTGTGCATGTCTGTTGTGTTAATTGTGTGTATCTCTCCAATGGAAGACTCAGTTTCCATTGATGCTTGCAATAATGTGAAGACTGCGAAAAAACAAAACAAAACAAAAAATACTCAGTTTGTCAATATGTAAAGCTTTAGATGTAAGCCTGCAGCATAGATAGCCTACAGTTGTATACATGTGTGTAAAGTTTGTGCAGCTATATGTACAGAAGGTCAGAAGGGGTGTGTGTGTGTGTGTGTGTGTGTGTGTGTGTGTGTGTGTGTGTGTGTGTGTGTGTGTGTGTGTGTGTGTGTGTGTGTGTGTGTGTGTGTGTGTGTGTGTGTGTGTGTGTGTGTGTGTGTGTGTGTGTGTGTGTGTATACATGTATAGTTGTGTATACTATACAACTGTCTATGCTATCTATGCTGCCTGCATATATGATAGATAGATAGATAGATAGATAGATAGATAGATAGATAGATAGATAGATAGATAGATAGATAGATAGATAGATAGATAGATAGATAGATAGATAGATAGATATAGATAGTTGCATATATATATATATATATATATATATATATATATATATATATATATATATATATATAGATATATATATATATATATATATATAGATATATAGATAGATATATAGATAGATATAGATAGTTGCATATATATATATATATATATATATATATATATATATATATATATATATATATATATATATATATATATATATGCATATATATATATATATATATATATATATATATATATATATATATATATATATATATATATATATATATATATATATATATATATATTTAAACAGTTATTAAAAAAAAATATATATATATACATCTTTTTTTTCTTTTTTAATAATAATTGTTAACACTTCAGGGATAAGTGATGACTTCCTGTGTCACTGGGCTCTACGCATGAAGTGACACACTATGATACAAATACATCATGCAACTTATGTTTTTACTTTAACTCATCCAAATAATTTAAGCAACTTAAAGTGAACTAATTTTTTTTAAGTCAGTTTAACATCAATTACGTTTAAATGTACAGCCATGCTGATTATACTCAAACATTTAATTCAGCAAATGAACTGAACTGAACATTTTTGTTGTTTTTTTTACAGTACATGCGGAAGACCTAAGAACACAGTAATGATGTGTTTTATTGCTGGAATACTCCTTTCCACAATCTGAGCAATAATGCATACGTTTAAATGAACTGGAGAGGACATGTGTCTATGAGGAGGATGGTTTGAGTCCCCAAACTAACTGTCAGGATCAAAGTTGCTTGTCATGCACCCACAGTTAGACTCAGGTGTTTTTGGAACATTTAGTGCTGGGCTTTATGGTCAAATGAGACCAAAATGAAGCTTTTTGGGTGGGTTTGGCATAGAAAGTGAAGTATGGTGGTGGATCTTTAATGCTGTGAGGCTCATTTTCTTGTTAGGATACACGGTATCCATCAAGTACCAGCAGATATTAAATCAACACCCGACTGACCTATCAGGAATAGGGTTAACCCAAAAATAAAAATAGCTCATGATTTATTCACTCTCAAGCCATCCTAGGTGTATATGACATTCTTCGTTCAGATGAACACGATCAGAGATATATTTACATTTACATTTACATTTAATCATTTAGCAGACGCTTTTATCCAAAGCGACTTACAAAAAAGGGGAGAGTAATAGAAGCAACGGAACAGACAAGGCCAAAAACCTGTAAGAGCTGTAAGAAATCTCAATTAATTAGCACAATACACAATTTTTTTTTTTTTTTTTTTTTTTTTTTAAAAAGACAGACATCTACAACAAAAACTCACGTCCGCACAGTGCCGAACACTGGATTTTGATAGCTAAGATAGCTACAACCCATTAGGACTAAGGCTGTTGCCCCAGCTGTTGTCGTTAATGCAGATTCAGTGGCCCAATGGGTTGGTTTTGTATTCTAGCTAAACGCGCAGCAATAGCCATCTACAACAAAAACTCACGTACGCAATATACAGAACACTGGATTCTGATAGTTATGATTACTATGTAACATACCCGCCTGAAGGCGCAAATCCGGATGAGAGACGTAGATATGATCCAGGAGTGTGCGCTTTTGGTCGTTGCTGTGGTGATCAGTAAGTGCTATTCTGTATTGGTCAAGTGCAAATGGAAAAGATGTGTCTTAAGATGTTTTTTAAGAATGGCTACAGACTCGGCAGCACGAATTGAGATCGGCAGGTCATTCCACCAGGTAGGAACGGTCCAGGAAAATGTCCGTGAGAGCGATTTCATGCCTCTTTGGGATGGAACCACGAGGCGCCGCTCGTTCGCAGAACGCAAGCTTCTGGAGGGTGTGTAAGTCTGAGCAAGTGAATTTAGGTATATTGGTGCCGAGCCAGAGGTTGTTTTGTAGGCGATAACTAGTGCCTTGAATTTGATGCGAGCAGCCATTGGCAACCAGTGCAGTTTGATGAAGAGAGGCGTAACATGCGCTCTCTTCGGCTCATTAAAGACCACTCTCGCCGCTGCATTCTGGATCAGCTGCAAGGGTTTGATAGTGCATGCTGGAAGCCCAGCCAGAAGAGCATTACAATAATCCAGTCTGGAGAGAACAAGAGCTTGAACCAGGAGTTGTGCAGCCTGTTCTGATAGGAAGGGTCTAATCTTTCTAATGTTGTATAAAGCAAATCTGCAGGACCGGGCAGTTGCAGTAATGTGGTCAGTGAAGTTTAACTGGTCATCAATCACAACTCCAAGGTTTCTTGCTGTCCTTGATGGAGTTATGGTCGATGAACCAAGCTGAATGGAGAAATTTTGATGAAGTGCTGGGTTGGTTGAGAAAACAAGTAATTCTGTCTTTGCAAGATTGAGTTTAAGATGATGCTCTTTCATCCAGTCAGAAATGTCTGTCAGACAGGCAGCGATACGAACACTGACTGTAGGATCATCTGGTTGAAATGAGAAGTAGAGTTGAGTGTCATCCGCATAGCAGTGATAGGAGAAGCCGTGTTTCTGAATGACAGAACCTAATGATGACATGTAGATGGAGAAGAGAAGTGGTCCAAGGACTGAGCCCTGGGGAACCCCAGTAGCTAGATTATAAGACTTAGACACTTCACCTCTCCATGACACCCTGTAGGACCTACCAGAGAGGTAAGACCTGAACCACTGGAGAGCAGATCCTGAGATCCCCGTCCTCTTAAGTGTTGACAGGAGGATCTGGTGGTTAACTGTGTCAAAAGCAGCAGACAGATCCAGCAGAATGAGCACTGAGGATTTGGAAGCTGCTTTTGCCAGTCTCAGTGCCTCAGTTACCGAGAGCAAGGCCGTCTCAGTCGAATGACCGCTTTTGAAGCCGGATTGGTTGTTGTCTAGGAGGTTGTCCCTTTCAAGAAACTTAGAGAGTTGATTGAACACAACTCGCTCAAGGGTCTTTGCAATGAAAGGCAGAAGGGATACCGGTCGGTAGTTTTCTAAAAGTGCTGGATTCAGAGAGGGTTTCTTAAGCAGTGGGGTTACCCGAGCCTGCTTAAATGCTGTGGGAAAGGTTCCCGTGTGAAGAGAAGTGTTGACAATGTGAGTGAGTGCAGGAGTGATTGAAGAAGAAATAGCCTGAAGGAGGTGAGTGGGAATAGGATCAAGTGGACAGGTAGTAGGGTGATTGGAAAGGATGAGTTTAGAAATATCTGCCTCGGAGAGTGGAGAGAAGGATGGAAGCGTGTTCGTGTTAGTTGTTGAGATGTGCGTGTCAGTTAGTGATGAGGAGAACTGTTTGCTAATGAGAGCTGTTTTGTTGGTGAAAAATGATGCAAAGTCATCAGCTGTAAGAGTTGATGAAGGAGGGGGAGGAGGTGGACAAAGGAGAGAGGAGAATGTTTTAAAGAGTTGGCGAGAGTCAGAGCAATTGTTGATTTTGTTGTGGTAGTATGTTGTTTTAGCAGTGGAGACATTTGTAGAGAAAGAAGAGAGAAGAGACTGATAAAAGGCAAGGTCAGTATTGTTTTTAGATTTATGCCATTTCCTCTCTGCCGCCCTGAGTCCAGAGCGATGTTCACGGAGAACTTCAGACAGCCAGGGGGCAGATGGGGTGGGGCGGGCTGGTCTGGATGAAAGGGGGCAAAAACTGTCTAAGGAGGATGTTAGAGTGGAGCAAAGAGTGTCAGTAGCACTGTTAGTGTCCAGTGCTGAGAACTGAGCAGGTGGAGGGAGTGAAGATGAAACCATAGTGGATAGGCGAGAGGGAGAGAGTGAGCGTAGATTACGCCGAAAGGTAATCTGTGTAGGAGTATGTTTTGTATCTGGAGTCAGTATGAGGTTAAGAGTGATGAGAAAGTGGTCTGAGGTGTGTAATGGAGTAACTAAAGTGTTGTCTGTGGAGCAGTTGCGTGTGTAGACCAGGTCTAATTGGTTACCTGATCTGTGAGTAGCCGTAGTAGATACTAACTTAAGGTCAAATGAAGTCAGTAGAGTGCTGAAGTCTGCAGCTAGGTGTTTATCAAGATGGATGTTGAAGTCGCCAAGCAGAATCAGTGGAGTGCCATCCTCAGGGAAGCTAGAAAGTAACACATCCAACTCCTCCACAAAGTTACCGAGGTGACCTGGAGGACGATAGACCACTACCACATGGATTTTAACAGGGTGAGTAATAGTGATTGAGTGCGATTCAAATGAATTGGCCGGTAGAGACGGTAATGGATCAAATTTCCAATCATTTGAGATAAGCAAACCAGTACCCCCACCCCTCCCAATAGGCCGAGGAGTGTGTGAAAAAGTATAATTGCTTGAGAGTGCTGCAGGAGTGGCAGTGTCCTCTGGTTTGATCCAGGTCTCAGTTAGGGCCATGAGGCTAAGCTGAGAATGAGTCCCAATAGATGAAATAAAGTCTGCTTTGTTTACAGCCGACTGGCAATTCCAGAGACCAATTGGAATAAAGAGTAAAGTAGCAGAGGATGTTAGGATATAGCGCAAATTATTAGGATTACTGCGTCTCGTGCGTACGGAGCGTGATTTACGAGTGCTAGTAGTTATAGTTGAGATTTGAAAGCACATGGTGAATACAAATCAGAGAAAAGGCCAGATAGGAATTAGAGCCGAACACAAATAATGAAAAGGAAGATGATACTCAAGTGCCTTGCCGGGGTCCTTGCTCGGGAGGAGTTGAAGTCTTTACACTCGTCGGTCTTCACACAAGGAGGGCTTCACACTGCCGCTTCCGCTGCCGCGGACTATCACGCTATTTATACTCACTTGAGTATCGTTATTGAAAGCAGCTGGGAACGCCCCCAACAAACTCGCTTCCAACGTGGCAATGACCAAACAAATGCTAACTCAACAAATGCTAACTCCCACACACACCCAGAGAATATACCAAAACTAATAATACACAGCTCAGCACTACACAGACACACTTATCCAACAACAAATGAACAAACAATCAAATGAGAAAAGTTACAAACACTTACAGAGTAGTTGTCTATCAGTCAATTGAATTGCTTCTCTCTAGCCAAAATGTTTCAAACACACAAGGCTTTTAATACCTCGCTGGCCACGCCCCCAACAAACTCGCTTCCAACGTGGCAATGACCAAACAAATGCTAACTCAACAAATGCTAACTCCCACACACACCCAGAGAATATACCAAAACTAATAATACACAGCTCAGCACTACACAGACACACTTATCCAACAACAAATGAACAAACAATCAAATGAGAAAAGTTACAAACACTTACAGAGTAGTTGTCTATCAGTCAATTGAATTGCTTCTCTCTAGCCTAAAACATGTCCTTTTAATGGGGGTCGAGACTTTGAAGCCCAAAATATTGTATCCATCCATCATAAAAGTAATCCAAACAGCTCCACGTTACGTTTAATTTTCTTACAAAAATGCAAGGCTTTACTTCAGAAGGCATTTATTAATCCCGGAGCCGTGTAAAGCACTTGGGCTTTTTTGGACTACAAAATCAGGACCGCCATTATAAAGCTTGGAAGAGCAATGATATTTATTAATATAACTCTTTATTATTAATATTTATTAAGACGATTGTATCCGACAGTCGGAATCATACAAATTAAATGTTCTGTATAATGCGTAATGTCACAGATTTTCCCAGATCTTGGATGCATAAATCATCCAGTACACTTAAATCAAATCTCGAAAATAGACTAAAGTGAATAACTGACACAGACTCAGGTTTCGTCTACACACGCGTATACACTTATCAGCCTCCGCTATCTCTATATGTTAAACACATGAACTTCATCTCCAGAGCTGCTCTGAGTCACATCATGAGCATTTTACCGTTTCATTTGATAAAACTATAATCATATCATAAACATTATTCAGGCTCTTCATATAAGACACATTTAAATGATGTTTACTTTACCTAATTAATTTAAGTTGTGTCGAAATTAGATTATGTTCAATCAGCCTAATATATTTAACACTGAAGTTTACTTAATTAATTTGCGTTAAAACTACATGAAATATTTGTGCTGCCATAACTAGCTGGGCAGTGGATCTGTAGTTCCCAGCATGCTTTGCAAGGGACTGCGCTTGGAGAGAAAATGTATGGATTAAAGTGTTATTTTATGTGTTTATCAGTAAAGGGAAAGATGTTGTTAGTTTATGTTTGTGTTTAATGCTCAGTTATGTTGGACAATCATTGGATGTAATTCCGGCTCTTAATTAAATATTTGTAGTTTGTCCAATGAGTTAATTTTGCATTTAATTTTTTAAAAAATGCTTGTTGTTATTTAAACGTTTTAAAGGCAAATTAAATTGACAGTTTTCACCTTACATAATAAACTTTTATAAATTTAACATCATTAAGTAAACGGCACATACAGTCTTGTTCAAAATAATAGCAGTACAATGTGACTAACCAGAATAATCAAGGTTTTTAGTATATTTTTTATTGCTACGTGGCAAACAAGTTACCAGTAGGTTCAGTAGATTCTCAGAAAACAAATGAGACCCAGCATTCATGATATGCACGCTCTTAAGGCTGTGCAATTGGGCAATTAGTTGAAAGGGGTGTGTTCAAAAAAATAGCAGTGTCTACCTTTGACTGTACAAACTCAAAACTATGTTTACTGTATCTGTCCCTATTAAATAAACTATAAATAAATAAATAGGCATTCCACTCTTTGTTTTTTCCGTTAATTTAGTGTATCATCTGGGTATCTGAAGTGCACTTTGTCTTTTAGGAATATTCAGTGTGAACAAACACTATTTATACTTAAAAATGTAGTAGAATATTGCATGCAAATTGGGACGCACCTACAGAAACTTGGCAACCCGTCAAAATAAAAGCTTGGTTTAACTTGAAGAAATTGTGAGAGAAATATATTACTGTACAGTAGAATGTAAGTCTTAATGTAGTAGTAGAAGCAGTAATAATACAGTTATTATTAAAACTTTTTTTAACAAACAATCTACATTTTCCCCATGTTTTTCATTTTAACTGTAAACCTCTGTTGTACAGCAATTTTTTTTGTCAAAATAACAAAAGGGTTTCATTTTCATTTGATTAAAAAATCAATAGAATTCATATTGTTGATAAGTTGATAAATAATTAATATTATTCATAGGTTGATAAATTAAGTTGTTATTATGAATTTAATTAATCATGTTTTTATTTATTAAAATATAACTAGACCATTAAAATATAATCCATTCAATTAAAACAGAAAACAGAATATAGTAGCATATTAAAAAAAGGAATTTTATATATGGCCAAAAATATATAATTTTTGCTACATTTTAATCAATTTCTGTTAAATTGTTTACGTTTAAAGGTGCACTATGCACCTTTCCGTCCACTGGAGGGCGCCTATTCTAAACAAATGCGTAGTTTGATGACGCCAAGTGTGAGCGCAGCATCTTGGGACATGTGGTCTTCACCTCACAGCCGGTGGAGAATAGGACTCGGGCAGAAATCATGTTGATGGATGCGGTTATTAACGTTACTGTAGTGTGAAGCAGATCAGGGCCGAGTGTTGTGGAGCTGAGCACGGCCGCTGGAGCGATTGTTAAACAAACACACGGCTCACGAGCACCGGGACTTTTATTATGATGGAACAGGACACAGTCGCCGGCGCCCGCAGTATTTCCGCTCTTCTGGTTATGATTATAAGGTAACGCAGCTCTGTTTATCATATTAGACACATTTAAGTGTGTTTAAAATGATGTTATGACGTTCCTCTGTGCGTTCGCTCAGCGGCTGCTGTGACATGTTCACACTGCTAAGAGTAAAGCGCTTCTGCAGAATAAAACCGAGGGTAACGCAGATATGACGCGATTGACTCGCTCTAAAGCTGATGAAACGTCCCGGTCCTTAGTCAAAATAGCTATTTTCTCACAATTTACAAATAGTTGGAAACATTTGGGATATTGTAAGTACTCAACTGAACAAAATATATAACACCGGCCTAGTGGTTTTTGGATAATTTACTGCAAAAATACTACATAGTGCACTTTTAATACAATTTAATTTAACCTTTTAAACGGGGGGTGGGGTGTCAAACTGAAGAAAAGAGTTCACCACAAGCATGGAGCTCTAAATCTGAAGGATCTGGAGTGACTCTGTATGGAGGAATGCTCTCTCTATGTTCATCCCTAATTATGCATTTTAGGAGAAGATCCAGAGCTGTTATCTGGGCAAAAAGGTTTTGCTTCCTCTCCCACAATCCTTTGCAGAACGACGGAGTACTCTGAGTCTGCAGCTGGCAGTTCATATATTTCCCATCCGACTAAAAGAGCGGAGAAAAGGGGACTCCTTCCCTAGCCTGGAAAGCGTTGCCATGGTAACATCTGCAGGGGCGGGGATTCCCTAGCGGTAAGTGAGTTGGCAGGCTGTGTGTGTGTGTGTGTGTGTGTGTGTGTGTGTGTGTGTGTGTGTGTGTGTGTGTGTGTGTGTGTGTGTGTGTGTGTGTGTGTGTGTGTGTGTGTGTGTGTGTGTGTGTGTGTGTGTGTGTGTGTGTGTGTGCAGCGTATGTGTGTGTGTTTATGAGATCTCACACGTATACATAACACATGAAAAAGAATCCATGCATTTTTCAATCGGACACCTAACAGACAAGCTATCCAATATAATCTCTGTATTTAAATCAATTAGACTAATGTATAAACACCAGGAGCAGAAAACAAACTAAACCGCTAAAATATTCATTAAAGCATTAAAACCGCAACAAATATATGATAGGTCTTATACAGGCTGATGCTGCGAGACATACGACATGAAAGACCAACAGAGCAGCATGAATGTTTTATGCAAAAACTCCTCAAAGACACACAGACTTTACACATGAAAATACTCACTTCTACTGTGCCTTAGTTAGTCATTCATCAGCTTCACACACACCCCTGTTTAAAAGTGTGCGGATGGTAAGATTTTGAAAATGTTTTTGAAAGTCTCTTCTCACTGGTACAGTAAAAACAGTACTATTGTTAAAAATTATTACAATTTGTTAAAAAAAATTAGCTTAAATATATGTTAAAATGTATTTTTTCAGTATCATTACATGTCCCATGATCCTTCAGAAATCATTCTAATATGCTAACTTGCTGCTCAAGAAATATTTATTATAATTATTAATATGCTATTGAAAACAGTTCCAATATGCTGGTTAATATTTTTATGGAAGCTGTAATACTTTTTTCATTATATTTTCATAAATAAAAAGTTTAACAGAACAGCATTTATAAATAATGTATTTACTGTCATGTTTACCAGTTTATGCATGCTTGCTAAATAAAAGTAGAAAAAAAAAGTCTTAATCCCCCTAAATGTTTGAATGATACTGTAAATTATTTCAATTTTATATTATTAGATTCATAAAGCAGAAAGAAAGTCTCATACCGATTGGAAGCATAAGCCTCAATAACCTTGCAAAGTTTTCAACACAAATTGGTTATTTTGGATAAACGGTTATTTTGTTCAAATAACGGCTCAAGCCGGTCACCAACCTACAGTTAGACCTACAAATGAATGATATTCATTAGATTAGATAAAACCCTTACTGCATGGTTTGAGAAGTCAGCAGGAAATTATGTCACAAATGTTTGGCCGCTACAAGGGGGTCAAAGTTTTGCTGGTTAAAGGTGCACTATGTAGTATTTTTGCAGTAAAATATCCAAAAACCACTAGGCCAGTGTCATATATTTTGTTCAGTTGAGTACCTACAATATCTCAAATGTTTCCAACTATTTGTAAATTATGAGAAATTGCTATTTTAACTAAAAACCGAGACGTGTCAGCATAGCATTTGAGTGAGTCGCCTGTCAATCGCGTCATATCTGCGCTACCCTCGGTTTTATTCTGCAGAAGCGCTTTTCTCTTAGCAGTGTGAACATGTCACAGCAGCGCCGAGCAAACACACAGCATAACGTCATAACATCATAACATCATTTTAAACACACTTCAATGTATCTGATATGATCCTGCTTTACCTGACTGGAAAAAGCAGAAGTGCGAGCGCCCGGCGACTGTGTCCCGTCATAATGAAAGTCCCGGTACTCGCGAGCCGTGTGTTTGTATAACAATCACTCCAGCGGCCGTGCTCAGCTCCACAACACTCGGTCCTGCTCTGCTTCACACTACAGTAACGTTAATAACCGCATCCATAAACGTGATTTCTGCCCGAGTCCTATTTTCCACCGGCTGTGAGGTGAAGACCACATATCCCAAGACACTGCGCTCAAACTTTGCGTCATCAAACTACGCATTTGTTTAGAATAGGCGACCTCTAGCGGACGGAAAGGTGCATAGTGCACCTTTAAGTGTGACCCCATTATTATCCCCTGCTGATAGACATCATAACTACAACATGGTATATGAATTAATTTATATACAGAAGGTTGGTTCAGTGATGTTAAATAATATTTCTGACTTAAATAAAACCAGTTGATTTTGGTTACCATTTTTTTCAGTGGATCTCTAAAATTTGCTGTGAAAACTGACATTATTTTTTGTTTTTTCAAACCAAATTTCATGTCTGATACTTTTTAATTGCATGCACAGCAGCCTAATGCACAAAATATGCAAACATATAATAAATATAACAAATTAACATCAACGTTAAAAGAAATGTTAAGGATCACACTCCATCACACTTCACATTTTTTACTCTTTATACCATGATGAACACATGCCTTGTTATCAGACAGAATCAAGTACAGCATCCAGTGCAGTCAGCGCAACTGTATAACAATAGTCAGTAGCACTGTCTGAAGTGCTGTCTGAAGGGCACCAGCACAAAAACACTAACCATTTTATTCAATATGGATAATATAAGTATAATATATACTTTTATAATGGCAATTCAAAGGTGCAGTATGTAATATTGACAGCTAGCGATTTAAACGAGAATAGGGTCTCTGCAGAACAAAAGTGGGCGTTTCTAAACGTGTGGGTGTTTTCAAACTGGGGGGGTGACAAATCAAGCAATGAAAAATGATGACCCCACCCCTAAACCCTACCCTCACTGTGACCTGGACAAATCAGAAACACCCCTCTGTTTATGGCCTCACCCACTGATCTGGTAACTCATATTACTGCAAGGACCTAGCCTGGCGTGGTCATACTCAATTCTAGCCAGAAAATGAGTCTGATACTGCTCCATTGAGCTGATTATGGGGGTGCATTTCAACCGGCAAAGGAAAGACCTCAATTGGACAGACCTACAACCAATCAGAGCTACAGAGCTACAGATGCTAAAGACTCCTTTCCCATCGACAAATGCCTTGATCGTGGTCCTCTGTTCCTCTAAAATTAATGCGCTGTCGATATCTTCTATAACAGATGCGATGGTGGAATCTACCCATCTCAGTTCTTCAACAACAGCCGTCATTGTTGTAAACTAATTCAACCCAAGCGCTCTTTGATGATGTGGCTGATTACATTTCTGATGATAATCTGTCAATCATCGCCCTGACAATGTGATTGGTCCGAACAGTTTCTGTTCCGGCATAATAACTCCTCTACGATCGAGTCCAGACCGAGCTTCCAGACCTAAAAATATTGTGGGCGGGGCTAAGTTCGACTGGCATCCAGGCTAGCAAGGACCTATAGTTGGTTGAAATGAGAACTGCAGTCGAAATTCAAAATATTGTTTCCCCCGCCCAATTTGACACGCACAGGCGTGCATGAAGCATGGTAATGCAAATGAGCCACAAATGCCTCTCCTCCTCCACCACCAGATCCAATGGATCGGCCGATTGTCTGGTGGAGAGGAGGTCCAAATCTGTAGCTATGTGCAATTTGGCGACTGCCTCAGAAGATAGACCCTTGCCCTGCCAACCAGCTTCAATGTTATCTGGCATGCATGGCAGAACGGGAGCCTTAAAAGACGAAGATGTCCCTGGGCAGAGATAAATAACCAATTTCCCTTTCAACCTGAGACATTAGCCCATAACCACGTTTGTCAAATATCCCCTCAAACCTTGCGCAGGATCGGGAGAAATGAAAGGCTCACCGTAGCTGAAGACTTATGACCTGGCAGAGATCCCTCATCTATCGACAAATCGGTGACTTACGCTTTGGGCCGGACCATTCCAGAGTCGGCCGTGGCGCAAGGCATAAGCTCCAATAGCTCATCATTTGTGGGGCTTTTATATGAGAGAGTTTCAGACTTGGCTGAGCTTTCTGAAACTGACTCTACTTCTAGTTCTACCAGAAAGATTCGGATACCAGATGAATTGCAAAAATTAACAGCAATTAGTCCAGCAAGTATGATAATTAGAGTTTTTTTGGCGTAGGCCCCGTCCTTAGCTTCCGTTTCGAGGGTAACGGACTCTGCATATCCTGCCTGAAGATGAAGCCAGGGGCGCAGCCGACTCACAGGGGGAATAGATGGGGACCATCCTGGCGGTGGTAGGGAGGATGGAGATAACTGTCGGCGTCAGCCAGTGATGGAGTACTCGAGTCCTTATTGTCTGGACTTGAGTCCGACTCGAGACTCCGTTCTCTGGACTCGAGACTCGACTTGGAGTCACAGACTGATGACTCGTACTTGGACTCGAGTCTCGAGGATATATAAAATCGGACTTAAGCATTCATCAAATGAATTACGTTGTTTCTGACTAGGTTATAACATTTTTGTGGCAAGCAGCGGGGCGAGGGACCGCGAGAGCGGGCCGGTGACGAGTGGTAATGAGTACCAGCTGCATGACACACCGGTCTCGTCTCGCGGCTGAGTGACGGGAGCATAAAAGGAGGAGCCAAGGCAGCGAAAGACGAGAGAGGACCAGGCCTGGATTTTAAGTTGAGTTTTGTTTTTGTTGTATTATGTGTGTGCGGGCCGTCGTCCGTGAGGGGCTGCCTGCATTTGATTATGTGTGTGTATGTGCGGGCAGTCGCCCGCGGTTTACTTTTGTTTTGTTTATTCATTTTGAATTTAAAGTTTGTTGAATGTTCGCCAGTTCCCGCCTCCTTCCTCCCGGGTTTTCGGCACCAGTGTAACGAAGTTCGTTGATGGAAGAAAGGAGGCGGGAACCTCCTTCCTTCCATCCTTCCATTCCTCCATCCTTCCTTCCATATTCTTTAGTGTCACATGATCTTTCAGAAATCATTCTATGATGATTTATTATGAGTGTTAGAAACAGTTCTGCTGCCTAATATATTTGATGAATAAAAGGTTAAAAAGAACTGCATTTATTCAAAATAAAAACAGATTTTCAAATAATATAAATCTCCTTTACCAACACTTTTTATCAATTTAACCTTGCTGAATAAAAAAAAGGCTGACCCCAATGACTGACCAGTAGTGTATATTGTTGTTACAAAAGATTTCTATTTTTAAAACATTTGCTTCTTTTTTTTTTCTTTTTTTTCCTACTTTTTATTCAAAGTATCAAAAAAAAGTATCACCGGTTATGACAAAATATTAAGCAGCAGAACTGTTCCTAACTTTGGTAATGAATCAGCATATCAGAATAATTTCTGAAGGATCATGTGACACTGAAGACTGGAGGAATGATCCTGAAAATTCAGCTTTGCATCACAGAAATAAATGAATATTTAAAAGTATAATAAATTGGACTCGAACACGGGACTCAAGCCTCG
This sequence comes from Pseudorasbora parva, assembly GCF_024679245.1. Lineage (NCBI taxonomy): Eukaryota > Metazoa > Chordata > Actinopteri > Cypriniformes > Gobionidae > Pseudorasbora > Pseudorasbora parva. The sequence goes on along the minus strand of NC_090174.1, from coordinate 5,531,163 downwards.
ACTCGGACTCGACAGTTGGTGACTCGACTCGTCAGCATCTGCGAACTCAGACGTGTAAGTGACCATCTTTTATACTCTGTGAATTACTGTGCATTCACGGCAACGCCGGCGAGAGCGTCAAAATTCGCTCTTGCCGGGCCGCCCTGCCAACTACGCCGTAGAAAGCTTCATTGACGCGCTGCCGCTCTGACGTAGGTCAAATGTTTGGTCTTTTTTAAACTGTATTTAAAGGGGCCGCAAAGCAAACAAGCATGTGGATGGGCAGACTGGCCCGAAGTAGGGTATAAGTTAACCTCATGAAATCGTTTAAATGTGAAAGAATGAATTGCATTCCAGCTGAAAAATAAGCGTTCTACTATGAACGCCTATACAAAAGTGCTGCGCGACTTCTTAACAAATTACACATCACTATGAATGATCACGTCTTAAATGATAGTGAAACCCGATGATAGTGAATCAACTTCTCTTACATTTTGCTTGGGAATGGTGGGAACCAAAGTTTACAGGCCTGCGTTCTCTGGATTTCTCTCAAGCGGAGCACTTCTACATTCCGATTGGTTGCCAGAACCCAGTAAACCACTCCCATCCAAACCCGGCCATGATATCTCTGCCTCCCTTTCCCTGTCGGTGATCCTTACACTGTATATTTAAAAAAACAAAAAAGTCACCTGGTTGCCTCAAAATGTTAAGTTCATTCACTGTAAAAAATTATTTAGAAAAAAAGTTACCTGGTTGCCTTAAAATTTTGAGTTTAATACAATGAAAATTTTTTGAGATTCGACAGCCTTTATTAAAATATTATTAAAAAGATTTTGTAAGCATATTGGGTAATTATGTGTGTGTTATTTCCGATGACGCAGTGAAACATGCCAAATAGTGCTATTTTCATGATTTATCACATTTTTAATGTGGTTCAGATACAAAAATATTTGGAGTTTCTATTTATTAAACTAATTTCCTTCATTGTATCAACTCACATTTTTAATTTCAATAAACTTAAAATTTTATGGCAACCAGGTTACTTACTTTTTTAAGTTAAACCAACAAAAACCACCACAAATTTTTTACAGTTTTGAAATTAAAAATTGTATTTAATACAAGGTATATTTTTGAGAATCAGCTATCTTTATTCAAATATTATTAAAAGATTTGCAATTGGGTAATTGTGTGTGTCTTATTTGTGATGACGCAGTGAAATATGCCAAATAGTGCTATTTTTATGATTTATCAAATATTTTATATGGTTCAGATACAATAATATTTTGAGTTTCTATTTATTAAACTAATTGTATCAACACATTTTTTTCATTCCAATAAACTCAAAATTAAGTCAACCAGGTTACTTACTTTTTTTACTAAGTTAAACCAACAATTTGTTTTACAGTGTAGGATCTCCCCCCTGGATCTTTTGGCCCCTCCCTGGTCTCCCCCTCCAGTCCCGCCCTGGCTACCTGTCGGGGTTCCTGATTGGTCAGCACCCTTCTGGTCTGTCCCTCCAGCTCCGGCCTGGCTCTTCGCCAACTCTCCTGACCTGCCTGAGCCTCCATTGCAGCGAGAGCTGCAGAGATAACTGGAGGAGCAAGGGATAATCTTTAAAGGAACCGTATGTATGTATGCATCATACATACATACGTAACCATATGTATGTATGCATGGGGCGGCAGTGGCTCAGTGGTTCATGTAGGTTGTCTACAAACCAGAAGGTTGGTGGTTCGATCCCCGGTTCCACTTGACCAAGTGTCGAAGTGTCCATGAGCAAGACACCTAACCCCAGCTGCTCCCGACGAGCTGGATGGCACCTTGCATGGCTGACATCGCCGTCGGTGTATGAATGGGTGAATGTGAGGCAAAATGTAAAGCGCTTTGGATAAAAGCGCTATATAAATGCAGTCCATTTACCATTTACCATGCATCAATTAATCATAAAATGGCCCTGATATGTCACTAGACAATAAGAAATCATGTTCATTTCAAATGCTTATATCACTGACAACAGTAGTCCGGCCAGGATATTGTCATTTAAGGGTTGTTGTTGCAGCCCTCAACTGATGTTGACATGTTGTGCTTTCGCCTGAAGCTCCGCCCTCCACCTATCGACCAATCATGAAGTCAGAAATGTTTCTGCATCCGGGTTGCCAGATTTGCTCTAGTAACGACAGCTGCAGATCTACAAACGTTTCTGCTGACTCTGCAGCCAATCTGGCAACCTCGAGTCAGGGGGAGGGGGAGGGGGAGGGGGAGGGGGACAGGGATTGCAGTACCAGTTTTGGCCACAATCTTACATACACTTCCTTAAATCTCCTCAGCTAGCGCCAGCTGAGATCCCCATGATCAGAGTCGCCACACTGCCTCAGATGCAGACTGGAACCGCTCAGAAACTCCCCTAAATCATGAAGAGAGTCAAGCTACTTGCATAGGAGCAAATAAAACAAAACTCATGTCCATCTTCAGGAGTGTTTGTCTGCTATATCACACGACGCTAGACTTCTTTCTGTCTGTAACAAACTAACTCATGATAAGACACAAGACTTTACAGCCACAGCCTTGTTACACAGCAAACAAAGAAGCTGAAGACATGATTGCAGGCGCTCTATTTATTTGCTTGGGCAATACTAAGTCTGTCTGCAGCACTCCTGTAAAAAACTGAAGTCTACACACCTCGATCGCCCCCTGGTTGGTCCCATGCTGCGTTCCACTCCATTTTAAGACACGCACTTGCGAACTTCCCTAAGCACTTCCCCACCATTTTAAAGTGCGTTCTACTTCGTTAAGTGGACAAGAGAAGTTTATATGGACAGACCCTTGCTCCCTCAATTGTGACAGAGGGAGCGAGTTTACTTCATATGTACACTTCAGGTAGCTTCATATACCACAATGCAACACGATTGTGATGTCACCGCATATCTTGTTTAATTTACCCCACCACAAACAACTCTATGATATTTAAAATATTTTTAAAAGCATTTAAAACAACCCGAATACACCCATATACATATAGAATGCTGCATTAAACAATTTCTTAAAGGACAAAAATACATAATAAATACACTCCATAATGGGTTCGAAGTGATCAAGGGCTTAGGGCGTTCCAGTTCAGTCCATTGCAAATGTTCAGCCAGTAGTGGGCACTCATACAATGTAAGCAATGACGCACATCCAAGTGAACGAGACGGAGGGAGGTTCACGAGTAAAGGGCATGATCAAAACTAACTGGAATGCAGCTCATAACCCCCGCCCCTCCGTGTTTTCTAATGGACGCAAGATTAAAAAAAACAATCAAATTACACTTCATACTATTTTTTTCCAAAGTTGGTTTCTGTCATTTTAGGTAGTTTTTATCACAATGATTTTAAGTGTTCAGTCTTTAAATAAATAATGGTTTTAGTTAGTTATCTGATGCTATAAAAACGGGTGTGTGACGTCATGATTGACGGCTAAGATCGACGATCTTCTCTGAGTTATCACTGAGGCACTAACAGACTTCTTTCAGGAAGAGATTTGAGCTTTCTAAATTTCTAAATTTCCATAACGGTTTATTTCACACCAAGATAATGAGTTGTTCTGCATCTGCGAGAGTGTGGGCGAGCTTTTGATATCGCGCCTCTACTTCCTGCTATCTACTGCACAGACTCTGTCCCAAATCTGCGCAAGATGTCAGCGCCATATTTAGACCCCTAGGAGGCTTCACTTTGTCAGAAGGGAATGAAGTTGCGTCATCCATATTTTTTTATGGTCTATGGGCACTATGCATGAGATCATCGCACTGCGTTGGCAAATGATATTGTCATGAAGTTACACATGCCTCGTTGGCGTGAAGTTAAACACTGGGTTTACACAACACAGAAAAATAGGGTGTCAAAATTGTACCTTTAGCTTGTCGCTGGGGCAGTACCCTTAAAAGGACATATTTGTACCTGTTTTACTCCTAAAAGGTGCATATTTGTATGAGTACAAATGCGTACCTTAAGGTACTACTATGAACCTTTTTGTGGTAAAAATGGTACAACGTTGGTTCTTTTAAGGGTACTGCCCCAGCGACAAGCTGTTGTACCCCTAAAGCTACAATTTTGACACCCTATTTTTCTGTGTGAAGGACGCGTTCCCATGGCATCAGCAACTGACCCATCATAGAGTTCCCTCAAAAGTGAACCATGTAAATGTTCAAGATGTCACCCTGAGAAAAAATAGAGCTATAGCTCATATTGAATGTCTAAACCAATATGATTACAGAAGACGATTTTCTCTTCTTTTCAGCTCTCAATTCTCTCAATACTGTTTGTAAAACACACTTTCTTTACACCCCACTAAAAAAAGACCAGTATACAACCAACCAACAAACTGTTCCAAAAACCTAGCCAGCATTTTTAGTGCATCACAGACACACACTCCATCATAGGCAGGGCCATGACCACAATAGACAACACCGGTAATGAGATATGTCATCATTGCCCCAAATATTTGATTTATTTAATATGATGATATACCACCTTAAGGGTTTTTAGGATAACAAAAAGCATAAAATGTTTAGGCCAGTCTGTCTCATAAGTCTAATAACATTCATCAATGTCAAAATGATTGAGATGGCCAATCAAATTCATAGAAGGAAAGATTTACTCTTAGATTTACTCTCACAGAAGACAAGCATGAATTCCAGTGTGACACTTCTCCCTTACGAAACAAAAAATATATTGCAGTATATTGGAAAATATCATGTAATACATTAGGCAATATATTCACATATATGGGATTTAATATTTATATTCTCCAATATATTGTAATATATGAAATCGGCAATCATTTGTATATTTTGCAATATATTACAGCAATATATAATTCCATGCATTTTACAATATATTATAATATATTTCAAGTAATATATTGGTAAATATATTTTCCTTTCGTAAGGGCTGTTACAGTGAGAGACTGCAAGGTAAGAATTACAAAAGAAATGTTAAACCACTGTCTTTAATATATAAACAGCTTATGCCATATCATTTTACTCAGTAATTAGTAATTGAATGTAACGAGACAAGAAACGTGAGTAAGAGTGAATGTCTGCATATTTTAAAATAATAATAGGCTATCTGAATATAGTTCAAATACATTATTTTACAGTAAAATGCTCATTCTTTTATTATTTATCTTTTTCTTTATTGCATTTAAATACTTGAATTCTTTTAATTCCTTTAAATAAATAAAAACGATGCCAATATTTGTGACAACATCCCCCGCCTTAGGGCTGCACGATTCTGGCATAAACATAATTATCAATAATTCCCTTAAAATTGTAATTGCGGTTATTAATTCTGATGATCATGTTTTGAATAGCTTTATGCCTTTGGTTAAAGCAACTGGATGCCGTATATAAAAAATAAACAATCTGAAAAAACTCTTCCTGAAAAACTTACATTGCTTTTCTATCCGCTTGTTAAGTCGTGACGTAAGGAACGCCGTTTCTAGGTCCAAGCCTCAACTCGTTTCACTTAAGAATGCCATCGACGCCCGTTTATGAGCGCTATTTTTTCATATTAAACATCAAACATTTAAAAAAGTTAAACATTTTAAATACTTACAGTCTACACAACAGTCTCTGTGCTCACAGCGTCACAGACATTAATATTTTAACGATTTATAAAAGATGACTCACTGTCTGGCCATCTGGAATTTTGGTGTGGAGAAAAAGGTTATTATTATAACTTTTTTTGTAGTATTACACCAGATTGTGTGTGTGTATATTAGTAGTTTTTCTTTTTTAGTTTATTCTTAGCTAAAAACACTTAGTTCTTTCAAAAATATATGTGCTCATTAATGTATATTTACTTCTTTCAAGTAATAAAGTATTCTCTTAGGTTTATAAAATGCCATTGAAAATACAAACGGGTGAGGGGTTTGAATGCCGGTCGCCATGTTGCCCCTCCATCTTGAAAGTACAGTAGCCAAAGAGGGACATACCCGTAAATTCAAGCTTCGCCTTTTGCGTTTTAACACTCGATGGCACCGTGTCGAATGTGAAGAGGGGGATTGCCATGTTAATCTTGGACTAAATCGGCCACCGTAGGAGTTAATACGAAATCAAAATTGAGAGGAACAGAAACTAATATTCACCGGATGGTCATATACCTTTACACCGCTAGATGGGGGAAAATATCACACAGTGTAGCTTTAACAACCGGATAGCATTAAGCCTCAAATGTCAACTATACATTGGTTTGGTGTCTTTAAATATGGTATTATAATGTTTACCTAAAACTAAAATTAAAACCTTGGAGAAAACCCTTACGATAACCTGTAGAAAGAAAGAAAACACACATCTTAAGTTCAATAATGGAAGTAGGCATTTGTTGTTGTTGTTTTTTGTAAATGCGCCTTTGAACAATTACATAATTGTGACATCCATAACTGTAATGATGTATGTATGTAATGTAATGATTAAAAATTGTATTAGTTGTGCAGCTCTTCCCCCATCTCCCAAAAAATAAATCAAAAAGTGGATAAAAAAAAAGAGTTGCACCACAAAAGAAGGTAAGTCAAGGAGGCATTGTAAAAAGTAAAATGGAGGATGATTCAAGAGAAATGATTATAAATATACTTATATTTCATTACTGAGCAGTACTGCTAAAATAATTCAACATAACTAAAAGGCTCTACTTCCTGCTCTACTGTCCCAAATCTGTGCAAGATGTCAGCGCCATATTCAGACGTTGGCAACTTCAAGACGCGTTGTCCATATTTTTTTATGGTTTATAGCTAAAACAAACACTAACCCTAACCCTACCCTACACCCTCATCTTAACCAATGAAATTAGCTGCAGGATTTACGCTTAACTGAGCAAGGAAAACAAATCACACTTGTGTAGCTATTGCATGAATTGTTAGATTAGCAATATGCTAACTGTAAATCGTGTCTCTTGTGGACTTCCCATGAGTAACCTGTCGAAAATGGCTTTTTGGGAATAGCTACGCCAGCATAAACCAGCTTGAAAAAGCATGGAAATTCACAGCACATGAGATACTTTTACACAAGCTGGAGGCTGAATGCACAATTTAAGGCTAGATCTGACCTTTAACCTTCAGTTCTCTGCCTGTCCTCTGTATTGCCGACGCACATTCACTCTCTTTCTCTCTCCCCCTCTCTCTCGCTCTGTTTTTACAGCATTGTGCAGTAATAAGGAGGCCAATGAATATTATATGCACACATTAGCTATGCTCTTTTTTTCAGGAAAAGAATGACCAGGGGGTAGAGAGCTTTACAGCTTGATAGATATCAAGTCAACAAACTGACGCGTTTGCCCCATGGCTCTTCAGCTGCCATACTCACAGATTTCTGTCTATTCAGCAAACTATGTTGACATTAGAGCATTTCCAAATCAGTGTGTATATTTACATGCGTATGTTATCTTGCTGAGCATTTGCCACACATTCACACAAAAACAGACACAAACACACACCCAGTTCACTTCCGGTCATACATGAGAGGGGCAAAAAGACAGACGCAGACTTTTAGGCTGTCTAGGACACACATACGCACATACACGCACGCACACACACACACACACACACACACACACACACACACACCCCAAAACCTACCCATCACAGGAAACATTCTGCATTTTTACTTTCTCAAAAAAACATAATTTAGTATTTTTTTAAAGCTATTTGAACAATGAGGACATTTGATATGTCCTCATAAACCACATTTATAGTGTAATACCAGTGTAATACCCATGTAGTTATACAAATTTGTGTCCTCATAAACCACATAAACAGGCTCACACACACACACACACAAACATCATTTTCAACAACATTTTGTTTAGTAGATTTTGGTCAAAATGTCTGCGAGCCGAAGGATTCAAAGAGCAACAAATTGCATGAACAAACAAACCGATAATGTATGCAATGCTGTCCAGTGCATAAATACATTTTATGGCTGCTCATCCTAGACTCAGACTAGAGTCTGCTTTCATTTTTCTAGCTTCATGTGCTCCACTTGTCTCACATATAAGCACACACGTATCCACACATACACACGTGTGTGTAGCCATGCTCTTTCTGTGTCAACAGGCGCACTCATACATGCAGCATCACATCATAAATCAAGAGGCAGTTAGTCAGACAGACACGCACATACACACACACACACACACACACACACACACACACACACAGTAGATTCACGCAGTGAATATATAAACAACACGCAACAGCAGCCCTGCACCAGAAAGACACAGAGCAAGACGTTTGAAAGGAAAAATGTACGTACCACACATGAGCAGAGCAGAGGAAGCTTAGCACGAGCCCTCATCAGCCACAAACAACCGACCAAAATGCCCGCAATGAGAGGGGAAACAGGGATGAAAAGTGAGGAAAAAAATAAGTGGCAGGACAAGTGGGTAAGAGAGAGAGAGAAAGAGAGAGAGAGAGACCGAGGAAGAGAGAGAGAGTTGGTATAGGTCTAGGAACACAAAGAAACCTGGCAGACTGGTCCACCTCTGAGTCACTGAACAGGTTTGTGACAGAGAGAAAAAGGAGAGAGGGTGGGAGAGATGAGAGGAGGGATATGAGAGACGATCTCACCTACGCTTTCTGGAAGATTTCCCCATCATGAATGTGCTTTACACACGCTTAAAAATAAAGCTGAAGCTCAGTGGTTCTTCAGAGCACAGGTTCCACAAAAAAACGGTTCATGAGTTGCATAAATGGCTCCTTGGAGATTTAAAAAGTTTAAATGATTAATGTTACTTTAAAAGTGAAATGTATTCAAATACGCATGTTGGTTGCTCATATAATGCATGTCAACGGGGTCTAATTCTAATTCTACCCCATTGACATGCATTATAAGAGCAACGGTTGGAGTTAAAAATCTTAATCTGTGTTCTACTGAAGAAACAAACACACCTACATCTTGGATGCCCTGGAGGTAAGCAGATAAATATCTCATTTTCATTTTTGGGTGAACTAAACTTTTAATAGGTCCTTTAAAGACCCCATGAAATCAAACCACTTGTTTTTTGTGACGTGTAGTCTGTAAGTTAGAGAGGTCATCTTGTCATTTATTTAAAGTGCATTTTTATGTTGATGGTTTGTATAGAAGACATGATGCATGCATTAGTGTTGTCAAAAATACCGGCCGCGATACAAAGTGGGTACTGAAATTTAAAAAATGTGACGCTTTAAAGCTACACTGTGTGATATTTTCCCCCATCTAGTGGTGTAAAGGTATATGACCATCCAGTGAATAATAGTTTCTGTTCCTCTCAATTCTGATTTCATTTTAACTCCTACGGTGGCCGATTTAGTCCAAGATTAACATGGCAATCCTCCTCTTCACATTCGACACGGTGCCATCGAGTGTTAAAAGGCGAAGCTTGAATTTACGGGTATGTCCCTCTTTGGCTAATGTACTTTCAAGATGGAGGGGCAACATGGCGACCGGCATTCAAACCCCTCACCCGTATGTATTTTCAATGGCATATTATAAACTTATGAGAATACTTTACTACTTGAAAGAAGTAAATATACATTAATGAGCACATATATTTTTGAAAGAACTAAGTGTTTTTAGCTTAGAATAAACTAAAAAAGTTACACAGTGTAGCTTAAACACTGTTGAGCAGGAATCGTAAACACCTTTGACCGGTCATTGTGCTCACACACTCATCGGCTATGTCTGTGATTTGCTACAATGATCAACGCACGGAGTGTTTGAATGCACACGGAAGTGTTTGAAAGATTTTTGAAAGCAGGCGCAGGAGTGTTTAAAAGCACAAGCAGGCGTCGACCAGCGGACCGGTAGGCTATATGCATTCAAACGCTCTGTGTGTAAGCGCTCTGTGAAGAGCGTCATTGATACAACATGTTTTTGAAGCGCTGGTCATTGCAGCCAATCATAGTCATATTTGATGAGTGTGTGAGTATGTTGAGCAGTCAGATGTGTTTATGATTCCGCTAAAAAGCACTTAAAGCGTCACATTTTTTACATTTCAGTATAGTGACTTGGTATTGCGGTTGGTACTTCTGACAACACTCTGATGGATATTTTAAAAAGGCATCACAATAATCATTAGGCTATTTCAAAGTTTTCTTTATGTAAACCAAATTAATCATTAGCCCCGGGACCAATTTACCGGTATTTTTTAAAAGGTCTTGTTCACACATGATCTGTTACTGGTAATTTACCACTAAAGACTGTATGTGTGAAAGGGGCTATTGACTAACACAATATTTTACAGTTTATCTTAAGAAAAATTTCATATTTAGCTATTAACTTTTGTTAATATATCGTGAAATTAATTTGTAAAAAGCTAAAAAATTATATGCATTTAGCAACTTTTTGGATTGTCTAAAGAAAATGTATTAATTAAGCTTATGGTATTTATAATAAATAATCCATTTACTTTGTTTGAATGCTGTTGTCTTTTGGAAAATAAATATTTTTGATAAATATTAAATCAAATTTAAGGTTTAAATTAAACCACGAATATAACAAAACAATATTGAACACTAAAGCACGTTCAGGAACTAAAGATTTTATTTAATGCTTGTAAGTTTTTAATCTTTCTAAATTTAGAATACATTTGGACTTAAATCCTTTGCTATCATTATTACTATTTTCATTAGACATTTTATTTTTCCACTCATACAGTCTTGTAGGTTTCACACATGCTGATCTGGACTATGCTGTTGGCGTGTTACTCTGTGTCTTTTGTATGTACAGTATATTGTGCTATATTGTTAGTCTTATTAATTTCCTTGTGTGTAAAATATTTCTTTAGTTTAAAGTCCAATTCTTACTATTAACTAGATGCTTATTAGCATAGAGATTGGCTATTTATTAGTACTTATAAAGCACATATTAATGCCTTATTCTGCATGATCATATTCTACATCCCTTAATCACCCAATACATAAATGTAACAACTATCGCTAACTATTAATAAGCTGTAATTAGAGGCAAAAGTCGTATTTAATAGTTAGGTAATAGTGAGAATTGTACCCTGATCTAAAGTGTGACCGAGTGCACATATAATGCAAACATTGCAACAGCTTTTTTTTTTTTGTGAATGAAGACTAATCATAAAATACTGTTGGAAATGGCTTAATATGTAGAAATCATAGAACACTAGTAACTTTGACCTAACAGCTCTGTAGACGACATTGTGACACACCAGTGGCTGACCTTTTCATCTGAACATGCCCGATTATACAGTCATTGTGGAAAGAGATGCAGTTATACATCATGGGAATATATAGTTTCCTCCCCTATTTCATACAAAACTTGTATGTTAAAAATAGCTTATATTTTACTGCCAGCTTATAAGACTGATATAACATGAAAACTGCGAGACGCTGCTATAAAAGGTCAGTGGATTTGTAAGACAGAAAAATGTACATTTACATGAGTGGTTTACATGAGCGTGAATACATGCAAACAGACTTCAGCTATTTTCATATTTAAATAACCAACTGATTTCAGCATGTTTCATTTGATGTACTTTTTGAGCTATGTACATTCTGGACAGTGGATGGAAACAAAACCAACTTCTTTCTGCATATGTGTGTGTATATTTGTGCTGGTCTAATGAAGCTGATTGGCTTGTCGATGGGGGTGATAACTAATGACCACTTCTGCAAACAAAGTCAAGCACATAAACAGCATTAAACACTCACAGAAGGAACAAGTAGAAGTGAACAATCAAATCCAACCAAAAACAAACAAACACTGTGCCAAGCATATAGCCCTGTGGCCTACGATTCTGCCTTCAGCCAAACTGAAGAGACAACAGACCCCTATTCAGCACTATAAAATATGTATCAAGAACGGGGGATGGGAAGGGAAGGGATGGGATGGAACAGGAAAATATAGACAGAACATGATGGGACAGGACGGGACACAACAGGACAGGATAGGATCGTTTAGTATAGGAGAAGATAGGATGGGGTTTGGATAGAATAGGATAAGTGACTTAACAGGATAGGATAGGATAGGATAGGATAGGATAGGATAGGATAGGATAGGATAGGATAGGATAGGACAGGACAGGACAGGACAGGACAGGACAGGACAGGACAGGACAGGACAGGACAGGACATCTCTTTGAGGGCAAGAAGAAGACCTCTTGTACCAAGCCCAGGAAGGACAGGACTTCTCATTGGTCCACATGCAGTTTCTGCCCTTCACCCACCTAGAGACTGATCCCTAATGTCCTGGTTTGTGACGGCCATAAACATTCCTCAGGACCTCAGCAGTAGTGGGTGAAACAAAGAAAGACCAAAACTGATCCATCCAAATCCATTCACAACTATGTTTGGAAACCTTAAGACTGATGTAAACTAAACGCATCCATCTCATACTTATTCAGAGAAATAAGTATTCTCAGTGACAGCTATTTGTAATGCAACATCTTACACATAATCAGCTGTTAATGAACAAATGAATGGACATATGACAGTTCAATCTTTTTCCATCAAGTTTGGTGTTTATTTATTAAGAATATTGCCAAGGGTACTCTGATGGTGGTTTGGAAAGTGATAAATGCATTGATAAACTTTAAAGACACTTTAAAGACTTCTAACTGTGTACATTATGCCAGTGAGTTCCACAGGGGAAAGAAGCCCCCTCTGATGCCAGCAGCCAATGGAGAGACGCCAAATTGCAATCTCCTCCTATTCGGAAAAGGATATTAAGGAAAGGTACCCTTTCAACAGACACTCCTTGTTCTGAGTCTCCCCATGCAAGAGACAAACAGTTCACCAAGTTCTGAGCCTCTGGTTTAACCAGAGAGACAACACAAGATCCGAGGATCTGAATCTATGGCTTGTGAGGCAGTGACAGATACAACAACGTTCTGAGCCTCCAGCCTGTGAGGAAAGAGACATTAACCAACACTACGTTCAGAGTTTTAGTCCAGCAAGATGACTACAGCACGTCCCGAGTCTCCATGCTAGAGAGACCAGAGCGGATTGACCAATTTCTGAGTGTCTGGCCCAAAGAGGCAGAAGACACACAGACGTTTGCAACAAGGTTAAGCTCAGGAGAGCAAACCTTCACTTCAAGGTTCCTTCGTCTGCGTGTTCCAGATTACGGACCTTCTGCACCTACTTCAGGGGCTCATCTGCATGTTCCAGATTAAGGACCTTCTGCACCTACTTCAGGCCTCATCTGCGTGTTTCAAATTAAGGACCTTCTGCACCTACTTCAGGCCTCATCTGTATGTTCCAGATTAAGGACCTTCTGCACCTACTTCAGGGCCTCATCTGTGTGTTCCAGATTAAGGACCTTCTGCACCTACTTCAGGGCCTCATCTGTGTGTTCCAGATTAAGGACCTTCTGCACCTACTTCAGGGCCTCATCTGTGTGTTCCAGATTAAGGACCTTCTGCACCTACTTCAGGGCCTCATCTGCGTGTTCCAGATTAAGGACCTTCTGCACCTACTTCAGGCCTCATCTGCATGTTCCAGATTAAGGACCTTCTGCACCTACTTCAGGGCCTCATCTGTGTGTTCCAGATTAAGGACCTTCTGCACCTACTTCAGGGCCTCATCTGCGTGTTCCAGATTAAGGACCTTCTGCACCTACTTCAGGCCTCATCTGCGTGTTCCAGATTAAGGACCTTCTGCACCTACTTCAGGGCCTCATCTGCATGTTCCAGATTAAGGACCTTCTGCACCTACTTCAGGGCCTCATCTGCATGTTCCAGATTAAGGACCTTCTGCACCTACTTCAGGGCCTCATCTGTGTGTTCCAGATTAAGGACCTTCTGCACCTACTTCAGGCCTCATCTGCGTGTTCCAGATTAAGGACCTTCTGCACCTACTTCAGGCCTCATCTGCGTGTTCCAGATTAAGGACCTTCTGCACCTACTTCAGGCCTCATCTGCGTGTTCCAGATTAAGGACCTTCTGCACCTACTTCAGGGCCTCATCTGCGTGTTCCAGATTAAGGACCTTCTGCACCTACTTCAGGCCTCATCTGCGTGTTCCAGATTAAGGACCTTCTGCACCTACTTCAGGGCCTCATCTGTGTGTTCCAGATTAAGGACCTTCTGCACCTACTTCAGGGCCTCATCTGTGTGTTCCAGATTAAGGACCTTCTGCACCTACTTCAGGGCCTCATCTGTGTGTTCCAGATTAAGGACCTTCTGCACCTACTTCAGGGCCTCATCTGTGTGTTCCAGATTAAGGACCTTCTGCACCTACTTCAGGCCTCATCTGCGTGTTCCAGATTAAGGACCTTCTGCACCTACTTCAGGGCCTCATCTGTGTGTTCCAGATTAAGGACCTTCTGCACCTACTTCAGGCCTCATCTGCATGTTCCAGATTAAGGACCTTCTGTACCTACTTCAGGGCCTCATCTGTGTGTTCCAGATTAAGGACCTTTTGCACCTACTTCAGGGCCTCATCTGCGTGTTCCAGATTAAGGACCTTCTGCACCTACTTCAGGCCTCATCTGCGTGTTTCCGATTTTAGGATCCTTTGGTGCCCTAGGAGATCATCATCCTATAGATCTTCGTGTTCAAGGCTGTTGAAATGGATTCCAGCTCCTTTCCCCACTGCATTGTCTCCCAGCAAAACCAGCGGAAGAAGTCATCACCATCGGACTGTTCAACCACGTAGAACGTAAATATCACTTAACCAAACCTCTTTCTGGAGACCTTGGCATTGGTGATTATCAGTATATGATTTTCAAATTTACATTAGAAGTAATATAACTGATGCAAGTTAATAACAAATAATCTTTCATTAATTAGTTTGATGCATAATAAGGTTCTTCACCTTAGTTTCAGAGAAACAATGGGATGGGATGGGATGGGATGGGATAGGAGGGGATAGGATAGGATAGAACAGGACAGGACAGAAAATGATAGGATAGGATAGGATGGGATGGGATGGGATGGGATAGAACAGGACAGGACAGGATAGGACAGAACAGAAAATTATAGGATAGGATGGGATGGGATGGGATGGGATGGGATGGGATAGAACAGGATAGGATAGGATAGGATAGGATAGGATAGGATAGGATAGGATAGGATAGGATAGGATAGGATAGGATGGGATGGGATGGGATGGGATAGAACAGGACAGGACAGAAAATGATAGGATAGGATGGGATGGGATGGGATGGGATGGGATAGAACAGGATAGGATAGAACAGGATAGGACAGGACAGGACAGGATAAGATAGGATAGGATAGAAAATGATAGGATGGGATGGGATAGAACAGGATAGGACAGGACAGGAAAGGATAGGATAGAACATGATAGGATAGGATAGGATGGGATGGGATGGGATGGGATGGGATGGGATAGGATAGGATAGGATAGGATAGGATAGGATAGGATAGGATAGGATAGGATAGGATAGGATAGGATAGGATAGGATAGAACATGATAATAGGAGAGGAGAGGAGAGGAGAGGAGAGGAGAGGAGAGGAGAGGAGAGGAGAGGAGAGGAGAGGAGAGGAGAGGAGAGGAGAGGAGAGAAAATGATAGGAGAGGATAGGATAGGATAGGATAGGATAGGATAGGATAGGATAGGATAGGATAGGATAGGATAGGATAGGATAGGATAGGATAGGATAGGATAGGATAGGATAGGATAGGATTTAAAAAAGACAGGATACAATACATACCGTAATGCTCACTACATTATGATGAATTGGACAGGACAGGTTACGACAAGAGACAGGGCAAAAATATGTACTTCATGAGCATAACCCTGTTTTAGATGTTTCTCCAAAAACTTCTCAGAAGAAAACAGATTAGAGTAGAGTATAGTGCTATAAAACGAAAGTGAATAGCATTGCCACGATTTTGGAGGAATTTGATAATAAATCGTTGAGATCATATTGAGATTTCTGACTTCGGATTCTAGACTTTGATAGCTTGTCAAATCTGAGAAAGCAGACTGAAAGCAGAGAGAAAGCATTAGACTCCAACAAATGACTCCATTCAAACTCACCGCTGTCTGAGAAACAAATCACATTTCTCTTTCTCATCTCTCATTTGTAATGGCTCTTTTGTAAAAGCTCAAATGTCCTGTAACTCATGGCTTATGAATATGTCATACTTGAGTATCTACGTATGAGTACGCCCACCTACAGGCATTTTTGGTTATCTACGATTAGGTCATTTCCTGTCTCTCATTGTATTTAATATGATGAATTCTTCTCTCGCTACCTGTTCTGTTTATCTCTGTACATCTCCATCATGTTCTTTCTCCATGCTTGCTCAGGCGTGCATAAATATGATCATGAGAATATAGTCATATATTCTTTCTTTTTTGCTCATTTGTCTCTTTCTCATTCCTTCTCCACCTCTCTCTATTCTCTACATGATACCCTGCCATGTTGTCATGGCAACAATCAGGACCCGAGGGCTCGGTTGCTAGGCAACTCACATCACCCATAAGAGGAACATGAAGCTAAAAAGTCAGAAACAAACAAACCACGTAAATCAAAGGTTAATTCTCTCACTATTTGTGTGTGTGTATGTGTGTGTGTGTGTGTGTGTGTGTGTGTGTGTGTGTGTGTGTGTGTGTGTGTGTGTGTGTGTGTGTGTGTGTGTGTGTGTGTGTGTGTGTGTGTGTGTGTGTGTGTGTGTGTGTGTTTGCCGTAGCACTTCAAATATTATGTCATTTGTTTATAGACACATGCTGTATTCAGATCATCAGTCAAACACACACACACACACACACATACACTGTTCCCTTAAACACAACACAAGATCCTTCATCTCACAATGAGATGGAACTGCAGCAGATGTTATGATGTTGCACAATGATACAGACTGTGCACTAGCTGCATGTCACTTCCCTTTGATATCAAACCTCTGGGTCTCCCATAAGCTGTTTTTTTTTTTGGGGTGGGGGGTGGGGGGGTGATCTCTTAACAAAGAATGACAATAATGAGCCTCTAGGAGGCACAATGTGTTGTGTTTGCAGCTGGTGCTAGTGAGTGTGTGAAGCAGTTGCTGATGCTACAGTTCCGGACTAAGCCACTGAGGGGCAGTGCGTGACTCAGCAATACAACATCCTCTGAAACTCAAGATACTGATCTCTTAATTATGGACTCGGTGTGTGTGTGTGTGTGTGTGTGTGTGTGTGTGTGTGTCACAGAGAGAGGGAGAGAGAAAAAGAGAGAGAGAGCGTGTGTGAGTGAGTGAGTGAGTGAGTAGGCTAAATGAGTGTGTGTGTGTGTGTGTGTGTGTGTGTGTGTGTGTGTGTGTGTGTGTGTGTGTGTGTGTGTGTGTGTGTGTGTGTGTGTGTGTGTGTGTGTGTGTGTGTGTGTGTGTGTGTGTCTGTTTATGTGGTTTATGAGGACACAAATTTGTATAACTACATGGGTATTACACTGGTATTACACTATAAATGTGGTTTATGAGGACATATCAAATGTCCTCATAATTCAAATGGCCTTAAAAACATACTAAATGATGTTTTTTTGAGAAAGTAAAAATGCAGAATGTTTCCTGTGATGGGTAGGTTTAGGGGTAGGGGCAGTGTAAGGGGATAGAAAATACGGTTTGTACGGTATAAAAACCATTACGCCTATGGAGAGTCCCTGTAAACCACATAGACCAATGTGTGTGTGTGTGTGTGTGTGTGTGTGTGTGTGTGTGTGTGTGTGTGTGTGTGTGTGTGTGTGTGTGTGTGTGTGTGTGTGTGTGTGTGTGTGTGTGTGTGTGTGTGTGTGTGTGTGTGTGTGTGTGTGTGTGTGTGTGTGTGTGTGTGTGTGTGTGTGGTTACAATACACTACTTAGTAATTGTCAGATCCCAAGCTGCATGGTAAGTGCTTAAAATCTATTCTGGTACCGACACCACAGTCTGGAAATGGAAATGATGGTTGTAAACAACCTGAGTAACTGGAACTAGAACATTATGGCTATAGATTTTCTTTTACATCTCAGTAGAGTAAAGTCACCAAAATTGATATTAGGGTTGTCTGGGTGGTTGTCAGGGCGTTGCTATGTAGTCACAAAGATATTCTGAGTGGGTTTTAGTCTGTTGCTATGCAATTGTTAGGATCTGGAGGTGGTTGCTAGGTGATTGCTTAATGGACCAAATCAAAAGAGCCGCAATGATATTGTGGTCCCTAGATATATCTCAGGTCCCTCCTCCATTTTAAGTGTATGCTATTTTTCAACATTTAATCATCAGTGAGTCATCAGTCGCTAAAATTCTCTGTGCTGTTGCTTAGAAAGGTAAAAGCACATCTCTCCTCAACAAGACACGTGATCTTAGGTGTCTCTTATAACCACAGTTTAATACATTAAGAAAAGGCACGGCTATTCAATTCAAAGTGATGACATAAGCATTAAAATAACAACATCAAATCCATTTTAAAATAATTTAGGAATAGAAAATTGTGAACATTTAAATGTAAAAAAAGAAATGTAACAAAAAATGAAAGTTGAATGTAAAATATAAAAGAAAATAAATAAATAAAAGGACATAGTCCACCCAAAATTAAAATTCTATCCTCATTTACTCACCGTCATGTCGTTCCAAACCTGTATGTATTTCTCTCCTCTGTGGAACATAAAAGAAGGTATTTTGAAGAGTGTTGGTAGCTAAAGCATTTTGGTTCTCTTTTAAAGGCTCTCTATGCTGGGCTGATTCTAGCGCTATGGGAACACCTCGTGTGTGTCCGGCTGGGAAGTGTGTGTGCAAACACGGCAATGGAATTGGCCTTGAACTTGAACCTGTAACGTCACCTTGAATGCACACTCGCCAGAGGCTACAAAGAGATGTGCAACAGGTCCGTCTTTCAGGTTCACCAAGCAAACAATGTCTTGTTACCTGTCGTTGCCAGGTTTGGAACGACATGAGGGTGAGTCAATGATGACAGATTATCCCTTTAATTGAAATTAATATTGCAGTGCTGTTTACAAGGTAAAGATGGTCTTTGGGGAGTAAAATGTGTGTTATTTTGGAAAGATTGTCTGCTAAAATTCGCACTCATGGGTCTATATATCAAAAAATAGTCGCTTCAACCCGTGGAAGCTCTGTTGACAGCTCTGTTGACGTCGCTTCGTTGCTCTGATTGGTTGTAGGTCTATCCAATTGAGGTCTTTCCTGGTTCGGTTGAAACACGCCCCATAATCTCAGCCCAATGGAGCAGATCAGACTCATATTCTGACTAGAAGTGAGTATGAGGTGATTCGTCAGGCTACGTATTTTAACCTGCGTTATAAAAAAATAATAATACCAGAGAAAAAACAAAAACATTTCCAATCTGAGCTCTGTAACTAGCCTCGCGATAACTGCCATCTGCACTAGCCTACAGTCTATGGCCTATACTGTAGGTGGTCGTTATCGCAAAGGTTAGTGTGTGAGGTCAGATGACGAGTGACAACGCGGAAGAAAAAAAACAGAGACGGATGATGGACGTAAGACAAAAGCCACTCCTGCCAAAAAAAACAAAACCCTCGTGGCAATACCTTGATCAATGGGACAGCGGATTAAATTGTCTGAAGAGGAGCAGGTGGGGGACAGTCACACGTTTTGTAAGTTTTGTAACTGCAACTTCAGCATCTCACATCCATATCATGTGCGACAGCGGAAGATCTTTTAAAGTGACAGTAACCACTTATAATGACAATGTAAAGAACAAAAGTAATAGCTCACTAAATATGCTCTGCTCTTGACTAAATAACTTCAGTACCTTTAATAAGGAATAATCTATATATAAATCATCATTTATGCAGTGCAAACTGATAACAATTTATGTATATTTCCTACTTGTTAAAGGGGGGGTGAAATGCTGTTTCATGCATACTGATCTTTTTACACTGTTAAAGACTTGGAATCCCATACTAAACATAGACAAAGTTTCAAAAGTTAAGGTGGACGTTTGATGGGAGTATTTCTTTGTCAAAAATACTACTTCCGGTTAGTCATAAGTTTCGGCAAGTTTTTTGAGATCATGCGTCCCCTTTGACGTTAGTGGGGGCGGAATTTCCTTGTATGGGCCGTACGGACAATTCTACCGGAAGCGCGTGAGAGAGAGCGAGGGAGAGAGCGAAAGCAACAGCCTACGCCCATCAAAGCGCTGGCTTGTAGGATGCTAAACAGGTGATATAACCAGTAGCTACTGACTTACCCACTGATAGGCCGGCGGTCGATCTGTATTAGCACTTTCCTCACGCGACGGGCGAATCACTTTCCTCACAGAGCGACTCACTTTCCTCACGCGGCAGGCGAATCACTTTCCTCACTGAGCGAATCACTTTCCTCACAGAGCGACTCACTTTCCTCACGCGGCGGGCGAATCACTTTCCTCACTGAGCGAATCACTTTCCTCACAGAGCGAATCACTTTCCTCACAGAGCGACTCACTTTCCTCACGCGGCGGGCGAATCACTTTCCTCACTGAGCGAATCACTTTCCTCACAGAGCGAATCACTTTCCTCACGCGGCGGGCGAATCACTTTCCTCACTGAGCGAATCACTTTCCTCACAGAGCGACTCACTTTCCTCACTGCAGCGCGCTGCTGCACACGTCATTATTTAGCTCCGCTCACATGACACGCCCCCACCCGCTCAGCTTTTTTCGGAAAGACTCGGAACAGCGCATCTTTCTTATATAATTATAAAAAAAATAAAGCCTTTTCGGAGATATGCAGGATGCAATGCTACTCTATAGGTACTCAAGATTGACATGACACTGACTGAAACTGAGTGTTTCACCCCCCCTTTAAGTTTTTATACAGGTAGGAAGAGCACAGCTACAAACGGAATTTATTATTATTATGGGTTTATGTGAGGATTTATGTCTCATCAAGTTTGGAGTTAACACAAGACATTTTAAGCTGGCTTTATCCCCAGCAAGCAATAGCCGTCATTTCATCGTCTATAGACCTGATATAGTCTGGCAATGAGTAACCCACTTCTAGCCAAAATAACCTAGAATTTAGTTACATCAAGCATTGCGTCAGCTCTGGCAGCTCACGTTAGTCAAACTCGCATCAGCTGTAAGCTAATCACGTCTACCTATAGGAATACAGTATATATCACAGCATATATTATATATATATTAGGGCTGTGTTGAGAAATCGATTCACCAATTCTGAATCGATTTTCATATTAATTTCTAAAGATCGATCCGTAACTCAGAGGATCGATTTAATAATAGGCCTACATTTTCCCAGTGAATTTTAATTTGCCGCGTCATTGAATTCACGCATGCGCGAGGTGGAAGGACATTAAAACAACGAACATGGAAGCTTTGAAAACTCCAGAACCGCCGCGGACAGAGAATACCAGAGTAGGTAAACAAACTCAAGCCGAAGCTCTCGTCACTATGCCGCCGTGCTGAAGAAGCGCCACGGACAGACCCGAGTTTTCCCTCACTCTTCCTCTTCTCTCGTTACTGCGGAGGACAGAGGATACTAGAGTAAGGTAGACGAGTGAACTCGGGCTGCTGGATATGTCGAGAATGCGGCTTACGTCACAGCCGTTCTCACTGCAGCGCATGTTTACTGCCAAGGAAGTTTTAATGGCTGCCTTGTCATGACAGCACGCGCCCTTTCCACAGCGCACAGTTGTTCTTTACAACCATCAATACTCCATTAATTTGCAGTTGAATGTCTATAATAATAGTATCAATATGTTGCATAACTACAGTCCTGTAATATTCAGGTAACAGCTGGAAAAAATGCTTTCTTTAAAAACACTTATCTAAATCTCAAAGATCGGATCGGATCAGATCGGATCGAATAATGATAATCGATTCAAGATCTTGAGAATCAGAATCGAATCGATTCTTGAAATTTGAATCGAAACCCAGCCCTAATATAATGCTATCGCATTTCTCCAGAGCTGATTTACTCTCCTCCATCCCCAGCTCCTCCTCTCGTCAGTCAGGATTTGGTATTCTGATTCCCCTTGAATCAGACTAAGGCCGTGTGTCCACATTGCAAAAAATGCTTTTCTTATTTAGTATTTTTGTCTTGTTTCTAGTCAAAATATCTAAAAATTCTTACATTAAGAAACATTTACTAAACAAGTGTCTTGTTTTGGAAAAAAAGAACTCAAGATTAAGAGAGGTTTTGCTTAAAATAGGCAAAATAATCTACCAATGGGGTAAACTAAATAATCTTGTTTTTTGTTTGAATTAAGATTATTTTGCTTAACCAATTCTTTTTAATGGGAGCGCCGCATTTTTTAAACGCCTGGAGCGTAACGAGGCACTGAGCGAGTATTTCACTGAACGCTCACCGTTTTTTACTGGTCGCCGAGAGTTGAAGAATGTTCAACTTTTAATAAAACGTAGCACTTTTGTCACTTTTCACCCAGCCGTCCAATCCCAGTGGAGGAGGGGCGGGACAAATACAACACTGACCAATCGCCACATTCTGCGTGTACAACGTCAACAGAACAGATGAAAACAAGCAGCATAATAACGGAAACAATAATTTTAAACAAGAGCCAGAGCAAATACTTTACATTGTAATGCATTTTTATATAGAATCAATAACAAACTATCTGTGAAATGAGATACTAGTAACACTTCTGCAGATATCATAACAAGCAAAGAGTCTCAATTGAAAAAAACGCTGCACTGCAAAAACGCTTTCAAGCACCCACAGCAAGGCATTTTCAGCTAAAAACACTTTGGTGGACATACGGCCTAAATTCCTGATTATTTTGTACATTACATATTTACATTAATGATATCTCCAGTACATTATGTTGGTTCTGTTTACCCTCAGGGGGGTTATCACTGCTCTCCCCGCTCTTATCCATGCTAGGCTGTATGCCAATAGTCAATCATCTTTGACGATAGTGGTCCTGATGGAAATATCGTTTTTGCCAAAATAACTTGTGAGATGTATGATTTTCCATCATGTAAGCAAAGCCAACAGTGATTACAAGGTGTTTGGTTTCATTTCTTTGACATGTTCATGTTCTAGTTCTTCTAGACATCTAGGAAATGTTGAGACGGATCTCACGAAAGTGCATATAAATAGTACGAGTTTGCAATCTCGTGGAATGTGCTTATGGTACGTGGTTTTTTTCGTGCATATGATACGCACTTTATGGCGTATTATACATACGAACCCCCCGCCCCACCACCCTAAACCTACCCAAGAGCGTGTCATATGAACGCCATAAAGTTCGTATCATATGAACGCGAAAAACCGCATACCATACGCACGCCAAAACTCATTTTGGCGTATACATTCCACGAGATTGCAAACTCGTACTATTTATACGCATGACCATGAGATCGTGTTGGAAATGTTCAACTTTTAGCCTAGACGTCAGGTCTGTGTTTGAAAGGCTAGACGGCTTTTAAGCACAAAATTGCTTGCTGGGTAACAAAATCCCAGGCCCTGTGCATTGGCAGTCCTGATGGGCCCCCATGTTCCCAAAATAAAATAGGCAGCGGCTATTTGCACTAACAGCAAAAACACATATTTTCTTTTTTTTTCTTTTAACTAAGTGAAAATAGATTCTATTTACACCACATAAAAGTAGTTGCAATATGTGGAAATAGTAATAACATGCAATTTATACTTTATTTTGACAAATAGATACTCTTTGCAACTCAGCATTGCTGTTCATTAACAGGATGCTATAATAACAAGTGTAAATGATTATATTTATTAAAATTATTAAATGGATGCCACCTTAATGGGACAATATGTGTTGTGTTATATACTCGTGGGAAAAATGCTACTGAAGTTGCAATGAAATTAACTAAGGAAATGCAAAAGGTTGTTAATTGGTTACAAAACTCCTGTTTGACTAAATGTTGAAAAGACTGTAATATATGTTCTTTACAAACAGGAGCAAACTTAAAGATTGTCCTGACATTTTAGTAAATGGGCAAAAAAAATAAAATGTGAATGAATTCAAATATTTAGGGGTTACCCTTGATAATGCCCTTAGTCTTAAAAATCATGTTAAAAAGTTGAGTAACACATTGAAATTTAATCTCAGAAACTACAGACACATAAGAAACTCTCTTACTCTTGATGCATCACATACATATTTAAATGCAATGATTCTCCCACATCTTTTTTTATTGCGTGACAAGTTGGTCTCAAGCATGTAAAACAGCCATAAAACCACTTGAATCATTATATAAAAGTGCTCTTAAGATTCATGACAAAAAAGCACATCAGTTTCATCACTTTCAAATACTCACCAAATTTAGTATCTTGAATTTTGAAAATTTAGTAATGCACACAAATATGTTTATTGTTTAAAAGCATGTATAATGCAACTGTTCCTCCTTTGAAAAAATGATTACACTTAACTCAGAGAAAAAATAAAGAGCTACCCGATCAGTTACCAGAGGAGAATGCAGTATCCCTAAACGCAGGACTTCATTTGCCAAATCCTCTTTTTCTTTTGTTGCCATAAAGCAATGGAATTCACTTCCAACAGAGCTGATTAATTGTACGGATTTTAAAACATTTTCATGTCTCACAAGTACTGGATGATGTCACAGCAAATTTGTAGACATTTGTGAGTGTGTGATGGGGGGGGGCATATTTATTTATAAAAGGTGGTGGGAGGGGGGTGCATTTTTTTAATGATGTTGATATGTGTGTATTTAAAACTCTGTAATTGATAATTTGCACGACTAAGATTTAAGTAACTGTTAAATTATTGTATTTCTACCTGCCCAGGGACTACGGGTGGAAAGTAGCAATTTGCTAAAACTCAATACAATGCATCTCTCCTTGTTATAAACAAAGCTAATGTTTTTATTGTTCACTGTCCCTGTCTCAAATAAAAGTAATAATAATAATAAAAGCCCTCCCTACACCGACCCCTAACCCTATCTGTAAGAGCCTTATTTTGTTTTTTACTGGCAAATATTGCAAATTATGCGGTGCATTTCATTCAAGTACTTGTGTTTAGAAAGTAAACTTTAATTATTTGTGTGTACTATTTAGATAATTATTTTCTAATTTTACATTGAAATATGGTGCATGTTAGAATTGTACTCTGGCCCTTTAAAAATTGCGACTGTAAGTTCTGTAAATTCAAAGCACTTCAGTGGGGCTTTAATTTCATCAATACACTGGCATAGAAATTGTGTAGGTATCGTCTGCAAATCTAACGTCTGGTGTTTACATTTTCAATGTATTTTTTCAATGTTTGTTTAGACGGTCATGCCATTATTGCGATTTATTGGTATAAACTGTTTCAGATAACCCCACCGCTCTTTCTTCTTAAGTGTTACAGTCAGTTGTTGTTGATGATTCTGTTGTAGTAATGTTTGACAATAAAACACCACTAATAACTGCCATGTGAGAAGACAACAGGACAAATCTACCTAAGCTTTTCTCTCTCCATGATACAGTAGTCTTACTTTCTGGAAAGTCCAGACGGGCCACCTGGTGTGACAGTGGCAGCTTGCGTTGTTAAAAAGTGAGCCCTGTCCTGTCTCACCTTGCCTAGACAGAACTTACACAGAAGCCTGTTGAGATGAGAACGTGTCCTGCCAAATCATGACCTTTCTCCCCCTTCATTTTGCGCATAAACTGCGCCCTGAGCCAACCAATTCAGTCTACACTCTACATTCACTCAGCTATACTTAAGTCTTGTTTAAAGTTTTTTTTTAAAGCATAAAGTAAACTATTAACTACATATCAATATAATGTTGTGACAATTAGACACAGGAGAATCATTGTCATTTAGGAATGAGATTAAGCAACCTTTTAACGATCAATCGTGCAGCTCTAGATAGATAGATAGATAGATAGATAGATAGATAGATAGATAGATAGATAGATAGATAGATAGATAGATAGATAGATAGATAGATAGATAGATAGATAGATAGATAGATAGATAGATAGATAGATAGATAGATAGATAGATAGATAGATAGATAGATAGATAGATAGATAGATAGATAGATAGATAGATAGATAGATAGATAGATAGATAGATAGATAGATAGATAGATAGATAGATTAGCTTTTCCGCACACTTCATGATCACATGCCCATGGCTCCTCAGTTTGGATCTCAACAGCCATCTGATGAAACAGCAGGACTAACACATTCTTCTACGTTTTTCCCTTTTTAATTTGGATTTGCAACCACATGAGTGTGCGTAAATGATGACAACATTTTAATATTTGGGTGAGCGACTCCTTTAATTAGCTTTTTATGTGTGATCAATTCTGCAGCAGAGGACGTGAGAAAGACCGATCATGCGTCTAAAGTGTGCGTGTGTGGTGTTTGAATATGGAGGATGCACCTCTGCAGTGGATGTGTGTGCTGAAGGTTGATGTATGCGTGTAGGAGACTCACTGAGAAGAAAGAAAGGATGGGCAGATGAGAACTGAGGGAAATAAATGAAAGGGAGTTAGATGAGTGGGAACGGTACGGTATGTGTGTAAGCACAGGTCACTGGATGTGCGCCGTAGTTTAGCTTAGCATAACTAAGCGGAATATTAATGAGAACACATGAACACAGTGTTTTAATTACCGGTGGGAAACTGTGGATTTTCTTTTAAGTGCTCACTTTCCGAGCTGGGAGAATGTGCATTAATAAAATCATGATGGGAGCTAATTGGTATCAATCATAATTAAGTCATAATTGTGAGCCTTGGCTGAGTATGTCACGTTGTACGCATCTTGTGGAAGAGCAGAGCTAAAGCATGCAAGAAAATATCCCTTATTTAGCTAGTGACATTTCTGCAAAATTACATTACATTACTGCTTGCATGTTTTGCAACACTATTAAAAAGAAAATATCCATTGAGAAACAGATTCATTGTTTGTATTTTTTTTTTTTTTTTTTTTTTTTACATCACAGCAGTTCGTAAATTAAATATCCAGTAAATGGCACTAAAATTGTTGTAATTTTAGCTTGCTTATACAAGTTTGACTGATACCCGAGCACTCCACATCGCAAGTGCAGTGCTGTACCAGGTGATACTGAACACGTTTACTGTCTGAAAAGCCATGCAATGTTACACTGTAAAAAAATGTGTTGGTTTTTGTTGGTTTAACTTAAAAAAGTAAGTAACCTGGTTGCCTTAAAATTTGAAGTTCATTAAAATTAAAAATTTGAGTTGATGCGATGAAGGAAATTTGTTTAATAAATAGAAACTCAAAATATTTTTGTATCTGAACCAAATAAAAAAAATGATAAATCATGAAAATAGCACTATTTGGCATATTTCACTGCATCATCAGAAATAAAACACACACACAATTACCCAATATGCTTACACAATCTTTTAATAATATTTTGATAAAGGTTGTCGAATCTCAAAAAATGTTCATTGTATTAACAAAATTGTATATGAACTGTATTAACAATAATTTCAATGAACTCAAAATTTTAAGGCAACCAGGTCACTTATTTTCTAAATACTTTTTTACAGTGTAAGAACGCCAAAATGTATTCGTTTAACACTAAGAAAAATGTTCTTTGGTGAAGTAAATACTACAGAAAAATACATCTCGGGTTATGTATATAACCCTTGTTCCCTGAGAGGGAACGAGACACTGCGTCGTCGAGTGACGACACTCTGGGGAACGCCCTCGGCGTGACGTCTCTGAAGTATGAATGAAATCTGCCACCAATCCGATTGGTGCTTCGTCATGACGTAGTAGGTGACGGCATACGCGGAAGCTATAAGAAGGCAACGTCTCATACAACAGACAGCCTTTGCGATGAAGCGAGCGCTCTGCGTGAAGGTGTGGCGACGAGACGCAGTGTCTCGTTCCCTCTCAGGGAACAAGGGTTATATACATAACCTGAGACGTTCCCTTTATCGAGGGAACTCGCACTGCGTCGTCGAGTGACGACACTCTGGGGAATGAATACCCACTATGCCTCACCGAAACACGCCCGTCCTGGTGTGAAGCTGATAAACTCAGGCACACTTAGGACGCGAGCACCCTAGCACCTGGCGTCGCCGGGAGGTCCAGCTTATAGAATCTAATAAAGATGTGAGGGTTAGCCCACCCCGCTGCTTCGCAAATCTTGATAAGCGAAGCTCCCGAAAGGAGGGCCACCAAGGAGGCCAAGCCCCTCGTAGAGTGAGCCCTCACGGCCATGGGTGAAGGCAGATTGCGCACCCGATTAGCCATGGCTATTGCCTGGACGATCCAGTTACTGATAGTCTGTTTCGCCGCAGGCAACCCTTTCTTGGGAGGGCCAAAACACACCAAAAGCTGGTCTGCTTTCCTCCAATGAGCTGACCTCTCAACATAAACTCTCAGAGCCCTGACCGGGCAGAGCAGGTGCAGCCTAGCTTCCTCTGCCGTCGCGTGAGGCGGAGAATGAAACGCCTGAAGAAACACTGTGTGTCCGAGCCCGTAATGAAACGTGGGCACGGGTGCACACACCTCCTAAAATGTCCCCTAAAATTTGGGACAGACAACAGTAAATAGACGAACAATATACACAGAGCGCCTCACTGAAGAGCAAAGGCTGTCTGTTGTATGAGACGTTGCCTTCTTATAGCTTCCGCGTATGCCGTCACCTACTACGTCATGACGTTGCACCAATCGGATTGGTGGCAGATTTCATTCATACTTCAGAGACGTCCCGCCGAGGGCGTTCCCCAGAGTGTCGTCACTCGACGACGCAGTGTCTCGTTCCCTCGATAAAGGGAACGAATGTAATTTCTACTTAAAGTAGAGTTTAAAAAACAAAGTAAATTCTATATTAGACTTAATTAAATAAATAAAGCTTGTAGAAATTAAAGTATAATTATCATTATTATAAAATTAAGTAAAACCTTCTCAGCTCTCAGATACTGATTTTCCAACTGTATTTATTCACACAGTTTATCATTGCTTTTGTTGTTATAGGTTTAGTTACTTGCTGTTTTGTGACATCTGGAGTTCATTTTCTACTCAAAATGACACATTCATACTCAAAATAATCCAAGAAATGTTATCGTTATTGTGTTTCACAGTTTGTGTGGCCAAATAATCTTAGTAAAAGAAGACTGCCAAACAGATTTGGCTTGCTGTCTGCTATAGAGGCGTTCGGAGCGGATACCTGAGCTCCGATTGCCCCCCTATAGCCGGCAAAATTGTACAAAAAGGAGGAGCAGGGGAGGAGGAGGTAAGCTGTTGGTTTTATACCTTGGTATTAATTGGAAGATTAGATGGGCATACTCCTCATGAAATTACATTTAATAACTTCACATTGTGTTTGTGTACCAAATATTGAGAATTCTGTGCTGGCAAAATGAGTCTCAATGAGCAAATTTCCAAAAATTGGGTTATTTGAAAGACCTACTACCACACTGATCTAATATAATGTTACACATCAGACGTTTTCCCCTACAGTTTACCAACTGTTCACTTAGGGATAGTTCACCCAAAAATGAAAATTAGTCCATTAAAGTGCATCTATCCATCATAAAAGTGCTCCACAGAGGTTTATAAAAGCCTTCTGAAGCGAAGCAATGGGTATGTAAGAAAAATATCCATATTTAAAACTTTACAAACTGTAATCTCTAACTTCCGCTTACTGTTGTAGGCGGTCACAAGAGAGAGACTCTGTTTTCTTTTTTTTTCTTTTTTTTTGCGACTCTGGAACAACAAACTGTCTCATGCTGCATTCACACCGCACGCGAATGACGCGAATAAAAGAAGTTAGACGCGTGAATATTTTGAATCCATGCGCTTCATTCGCTCTTGAAATTCATACTTCATTCTCGCCTGAAAAACTATTAAAACTAAATTTTGTGACACAATAACAGTAGTATTTTTAAGTTACTCTGGCCTCTGGGTTTCCCGTCCGTCACTTCACCACGTGACAGCAGTAAGCAGGCTCCTCATTGGTTAACACGGCGCGAATATCCAAAGTTCAGATTTTTCAACTCGAGCGATTTGCGTGTTTCACTCGAATGACACGTTCAAAACGCTCAATTTGCGTAATCCTTGCCGCAGAATCACGCCGCAGAATGCCTATTCACGTCTCTGCATTGACTTAACATGTAAATCACATGCGCGAATCGCATCATTCGTGTCCGGTGTGAACGCAGCATCAGAGAGTGACTCGTTCATCTTGTGTTGACCGCACATGCGCAACATCCCATAAGGTTCTGTACAGGAAGCAGAATTGATTAGTTCAGGTCTCGCGTCTTTGGGTTCGAGTCCGAGTCATCTGTTAATCATGTGACAGCCCAATGTGATCTCATATATGTCTATTTTTTACGTTTCAGCACCTATCCAAACACTGAAAGTTACGTATTAAAACCTATGTATGAACGATGAGACCACACTCTCAGAAAAAAGGTACAGTGCATGTCACTGGGGTGGTACCCTAATGTACAAAAGTGAAAAGGTACATCTTTGTACCTTACTCACCCCTAGCATATTAGTACCTTAAAAGGGACATATCAATATAAGAGTGCAAATTAATACCTTAAAGGTACATATTAGTAACTTTTTGGTTTTGTACCTTAGGGTACCGCCCCAGTGACAGCACAGTACCTTTTTTTCTGACAGTGCAGGCTGAACAGCCCCATAGAGAGACTATGCTATCTGTACCGGAAACAGAAATGATTTGTTCATCTCTCGAGTTTTCGCACTTGACTTGACTGAGTCTTCTTATTTTGTCACGTGCCGTGACAGCACAGAATTAGTTACAAATTCCCAAACTTCCTTACAAACAAGCGCTGAGTCAGTTTTTAACCCTTACAGTTACATGATGTGTTTCTGATCTCAAATTGTAGCTTTTTAATTTCTTACAATTCATATTTCTGTCATGATGGTTCTTTTTCATAACATTGAATGTGGTGTGCTTTAAACTTTATCCGTATGATGGGGGAAATCACTATGATAAAGCAAAGATACCTACAATAACAGTTACGTGACAAAAGAACAATCAACTCGAACCCGAAAGACTCGAGAGGTGAACTAATCAATTCTGTATCCGGTGGCGACTGCATAGCTCAGCTTATGGGGATGTCACCGGATGAACAAACGACTAGATCAGGAGGTGAGGAAAAAACTGACTGCACAGCCTGAAATGAAGACCCAGATCAGCGATGAATTAATCGTTGCTTTTTCTCATAATTTAATATAATTTAATATAATCACTAAATGTGATCAATGTTGAGTAAGTTGAGGATTTGGCCATTATACACTGAAAAAAACGGTGTTGGGTTTACTTAAAACATATATGCACCATTTTTGCATCATACTTTTTAAGTAAACCCAACTTGGAATAATTTTATTTAAAATTAACAAGAAAAACTTTTTTTATGTACTTAAATATTTTAGTTCACTCAACATGCTTTACTTAAAAATATTTGTAACACGATAGAATCTACTAAGTAATGTTAAGTTAACACAACTTGCACATACTTGCATGCTACACATATTTTTAAGTAAAGCATGTTGAGTGAACTAAAATATTTAAGTAAATATAAAAAAGTTTTTCTTGTTAATTTTAAATAAAATTATTCCAAGTTGGGTTTACTTAAAAAGTATGATGCAACAATGGTGCATATATGTTTTAAGTAAACCCAACACATCGTTTTTACCAGTGTATGTAACATTTTGATAATATTCTGCTGAAATGAACGAAATGGCTCGAAAAGATTTGTTCATTTTGATGAACAAGATTCAAAGATCCAAAACAGAAACAGCCATTATAAAGTTTGGAAGAGCCAGAATATATATTTATATACACTTTAAAAAATGCTGGGTTAAAAACAACCCATGTTGGGTTGAGCATGGACGATTGGGTTGTTTGAACCCAGTGAATGGAACCATTCAGACAACCCAATTTCTGGGTTTGTCCATTTCCAACCCAACTTGGGTTGTTTTTAACCCAGCATTTTTTAGAGTGTATATACTCTGCTTGTATTCGTCTGAAAGAAGAATGTCATATACACCTAGGATGACTTCAGGGGTTCCTTCATTTTTGGGTAAACTATCCCTTTGAGACATAACAGATAATGTTTGTGTGAATACTGCCAAGACAGATATTTTTGAAATACTGTATTTTAGAAAAATGCATGATGATGTAGTCCATCCCCAAGCTCTAGTTTTTTTTAATTCTTAATTCATTATATGTAAAGATTATTCAATTCAATTTGATGGAATGAAACTATAAATGGAAATATATACAAAAGTAGATTTTACTTAATTTTATGTGAGAAAATTACTTTAAAAATATGCATGCAAAAACCTGCAAAATAAACAAATATAATTTTTTTTCAGTGTACAAAATACAGCACATATGGTAAAAGCATTTTGGTCATAACATAACGTAATGTGCAAGGGACCACACAAAAACATATTATTTTTTAATTAATTTTTTATTATTTGATAAAGTGCCCCTGTAATCGTAATTTGTGAACTGGAACAAACATTGTTGCGGTTTTACTATCACTAAAACTGCAGTGAATTGTATAGATATGTTTTTGGAGTTTTGAATAAATGGCAATGGGCCCACGTTTGCTAGATAATGAGATGACAGATTTCCACAACAAAAAATTATATTTCTCATTGGTCTCTGATGCAGCACAACAATAGAAGCTATGATAAAACAGACCAACATAAAAGAGCAGTTTGAATGAGCAGCTCTTCATTTTGTTCCAGTTTTTTTAGTATGTGTAAAAGAGGAAAATAATATGAACTTTCAGATCAAAATCATTTGAGCTCACATCAGCCATAAAGCTTTACAGAAAACTCTCAGTTAACCAGACTTCCTGTCACTCTCTGGAGCAGCATAATAATGATAAAATACATATATTTACATACGGTATATAGATAAAACATCCTCATTATAGACTCTAAAAAATGCTGGACTAAAAACAACCCAAGTTGGGTTGAAAATGGACTAACCCAGCAATTGGGTTGTCTTAAGCAACATTTAACCCAACCGCTTGGTTAAAACAACCCAATTGCAGGGTTAAAAATAACTCAACTGTTGGGATAAAACAACCCAATTGCTGGGTTAGTCCATTTTCAACCCAACTTGGGTTGTTTTTAATCCAGCATTTTTCCGAGTGTACTCTTCATCTGTCTGTAGTGTCCATTTTTTCCCCAATCCAAATAACTTGAACTTGCACTTTAAAAATGCTGGGTTAAAAACCACTCAAGTTGGGATGAAAATGGACAAACCCAGCAATTGAGTTGTTTTAACCCAATGAATGGGTTGTTTTAACCTGGTGGTTGGGTTAAATGTTTGCTTAAATCAACCCAATTCATAGTTTTCAGTCACGTGACTGTCACGGAGCCTTGGAGGGCAAAACCGCCATAGAACTGCAGTAAAAGCCTGTCAAATATCCGACTTAAAACAAAAATATGTGAACCGGATGCATGTTTTGGGCATTTATGATCCATATACAGCACCTGCTGCAGTATTTCAATCACTAAAAACAGCAGGATGTGAAAAACACTATAGGGTGAGTTCATTACATTAAGCAAAGTTTAACACTAATCTAGGATTTGTTGATGTGGGTTTTATTTTAAACCACTTAATTTTAAACACAGATTAGTTACGAAGTAAACCTGTTATAGAGCTGATCAAGCAGCAGAAGGAAGGGGAACCGACGCCAGAATCCTTATCAGTGCAACCCACCCTTAAAGTGACTTAATGTATATTAAAAGATCAAATTCAGTTTAGATCTTTCTGATAATGCGTACAGGCGAATACGAACGGAACGCGTTTTCTTCATTATGGGTTTGGATGGGGAAAACACCTAACGAGAAACATTCTGTGTTTCACACTCTAAAAAATTCTGGGTTAAAAACAACCCAAGTTGGGTTGGAAATGGACAAACACAGAAATTGGGTTGTTT
Source organism: Pseudorasbora parva (assembly GCF_024679245.1). NCBI lineage: Eukaryota > Metazoa > Chordata > Actinopteri > Cypriniformes > Gobionidae > Pseudorasbora > Pseudorasbora parva. The sequence continues at coordinate 5,497,397 of NC_090174.1, read as the reverse complement.
GAAACCCATTGAATGGACCCATTCAAACAACCCAAATTCTGGGTTTGTCCATATTCAACCCAATTGGGTTGTTTTTAACCCAGAATTTTTAGAGTGCATCTGCTTTCCTGGTTAAAGTGTGCAAAATCAATAAGGTGTATATTGAATTTGGTATTTTAATCTCACTGTCTTACTGCATTAATACTGACTACAAACCTGGTAAAAATGACTGGCGGGCAATGGAGGAGAGCTTTGTTTTGCCCTCCAGCTGGGCGTTCCTATAAACGTGAATCGTGTGAAAAAAACTATGAATTGCTGGGTTTGTCAATTTTCAACCCAACTTGGGTTGTTTTTAACCCAGCATTTTTTTTTTTGAGTGTTTATAATACTATTATTACAACTTCTAAACATTATGAAAGCAGCATTTCTTTTTGAGCCATTACTAGTGTGTCACACTAATAAGAATGTCAGTTTAGACATTAGCATGAATCTCGCTGGCTGGATTATGTTGGTTCATGCATTTGTTAAAAACTTGGTAACGAAAAAACTGGGGGGAAAAACTGGTTGACCAAGACAGTTTGTTTTGTTCACCGTTTTGAATGGTGAACATTTTGATGAAGGATAGTCTTAAAACGTACTCCTTTAGTTTGTGTGACAGGTCTGGTAAAACTACATTTCCCATCATCCTCTGGGGTAGATAAAGCAGCAGTTCCACATCTAATGGGCACCCTTTGCTTCATTTAGTTGTGGCAGTGCTATAAGAAGCTTGTTTGCCAGTAAGTTAAATGAAGAAAATATGAAATTGCCCACCAAGTCCATTATTTCAACAACAAAAAAATCAATTGAACTCACATCATGGTGTAATTACGACTTCCAAACTTGTAAGTAGAAACGTCCCAGGAGATTGTGAGTGGAGAACTAGAGCTTTGAGCACAGCAATGATACTCCTGCGGTATCTCTTCAACGTGTGTGGGTGCAAAAATATATAAAATTAAATAAAAGACATGTCTATAGTTTTCTGCAAGGGTTATGTTTGGAGTGAGATTATGGAATAGAAAATAGTATAAATAGCTCAGTATAAAGCAATTATGCCTTTATTGAGTGTCCAAACTATTTATGCATGTGTGTGTGTGTTTGTGTGTTTATAAGGGCACAAAATGTGTTTAATGACATGTATTACAACATAAAACCAAATGGCTTAAAATGGTGCGTGTGTGCGTGTGTGCGTGTGTGCGTGTGTGTGTGTGTGTGTGTGTGTGTGTGTGTGTGTGTGTGTGTGTGTGTGTGTGTGTGTGTGTGTGTGTGTGTGTGTGTGTGTGTGAGCCTGTTTATGTGGTTTATGAGGACACAAATTTGTATAACTACATGGGTATTACACTGGTATTACACTATAAATGTGGTTTATGAGGACATATCAAATGTCCTCCTAATTCAAATGGCCTTAAAAACATAGTAAATGAAGTTTTTTTGAGAAAGAAAAAATGCAGAATGTTTCCTGTGATGGGTAGGTTTAGGGGTAGGGGCAGTGTAAGGGGATAGAAAATACGGTTTGTACAGTATAAAAACCATTACGCCTATGGAGAGTCCCTGTAAACCACATAGACCAACATGTGTGTGTGCGTGTGTGTGCGCGTGTGTGCACGTGTGTGTGTGTGTGTGTGTGTGTGTGTGTGTGTGTGTGTGTGTGTGTGTGTGTGTGTGTGTGTGGGGACATCAAATGATAAAAAATGTATTTGCGGGAGATTAGAGATGGCTCAACCTGGACACATGCAGGGCCACAACTGGCAGCATAAATCTCTGATTTTGCCAGATAGAGTTAAAGAGAAGAAGAGAGAGAGACCGGTGTCCTTGAGAGGAGATCAAATATGACCTCTCTACTTTATCTGCTGACATCAGAGACATTATAAGAGCGTTACATTCACACACATTCACACACACACACACACACACACACACACTACAGACATGCACAACATGCTAACAGCCTGTCTCTCACATCGTAAACCATAAGAAAACATTACCATCACACATGCAAACAAACACATATACACACACACACACACACACACAATATGACTCACAACCATATCAATTGTCCCGAAACATGAGCTAATGTTCGATTCTTTTACAAATACACTCACACAAAGGCAGCGCAAGCCCATTGTGAATCAACATGCTGCTGCCTACAGATTTGGCCATGTTGCGTATAATGTACGCGCTCACGCACACACACACACACGCCAACACGTATTCACCCACTCGCTATCCTACTTAAACAAACCCTGACACATACACATGTGGAAAAAACTCTGACACACTATTTCATGGCACACTTGTCATCTTAAACAGAGCTGAGAGCTGTGGAGGCATGGATGAATAATTGACCCAATGAATAATTAACCCAGGCAATTCGATTTTGTGCAATGGTGTGTGTGTGTGTTGTGTGTGATGAAAAGGCTAAGATTTGCAGCAGCTCCTAAGTGATTTCAGCCGTTAGATGTCACGTCCCAGTACCCATCCTGGCTTTGTTTGGAATAGCATACTAACATACTACTCCGTTTCTTTGGCAAGCACTCTATAGAAGAAAAGGTTCTATCGGCGCAACGTAGGTTCTATATAGAAGCCTTTAGGGGTCTTTGTAACCACGAAAATGGTTCTATATGGAACCTATTAGGGGTTCATTCATTATCATTTGTTTTGTCCTTTCCGGATTAAATATATTTCATATTATAAATTTCACTGCATTATTCAGTGTATTTATGCCAAATGCATTCATGAATGCACAGCGGCGTAGCACCAAATTTGGGGCCGTGGGTCCAAACCATCTTGCTGGGCCCCAGTACCAAATACCATAGTGATACCAATGGGTGGGGTATTGCATTTTTATCATAAAAAACACTTAAAACGTAAAAAAAAATAAGCCAAACTCTGATTAATGTATATGTATGTATAGAAATCTGACTTCTAAGGGCCCTGCCTTGGGCCCTGGGTACTCAGTACCCTTTACCCCCCCCCCCCCCCCCCCCAGTCCGACGCCCCTGTGAATGCATGTGAATGATCACAAAATTCAAGATATGGGGGTTATAATATAATCAATCAATCAAACTTTATTTGTATAGCACCTTCCAACAACCAAAAGGAGGACCAGGTGCTTTACATTTAAAACAGAAGAACATCTGAATATATATAATATATCAATACATTAAGCAATATCCAAAGGAACAGTTACACAAAATACAAAAATAAAATTCAAAGTGCCACAGTGTGGTAAAGGGCAGTCTGAATAAATGCATTTTTAACCTGGACTTGAACAGTGCCAGGTCTGTAAGAACACGCAGGTCTACAGGTAAAGTGTTCCAAAGTTTAGGAGCAGCAAAGCAAATGAACGATCGCCCCACAGCTTGCCCCGAGACCTCAGAACAACTAACCTCATCTGGTCAGCCGACCAGAGGGCTCTGTTTGGACGGTGGACACTTAAAATCTCTGATAAATAAGGTGGGGCAAGGCCATTAAGAGCTTTAAAGGCAAACTTTAAAATCAAAAATGTTATATATTTTAATAAATGTATTAAATAAATGTATATATTTATCTCATTTTATGTAGTTAATGTATATCACACAAAGAGTGCCATTTCAGTTGTTCTCCTCCAGAAATCAGCATGATTAAAATGTGATTAAGGGCCCTATTTTAACGATCTGAAACGCAAGTGTCATAGCGCGAAGCGCAAGTAACTTTGTGGGCGGGTCTCGGCGCTGTTGCTATTTTCCCGGCGGGATAAATGGCTCTTGCGCAAATCTAAAATGGGTTGGTCTGAAGTAGCTTCATTATTCATAGGTGTGGTTTGGGCGTAACGTGAATAAACCAATCAGAGCGTCATCCAACATTCCCTTTAAAAGCAGGTGCACAAGTTCCATTATTGATCGCTATTATTATGGCGTATTTACCAGGCGCACGCCAGGAGCGGTTCACAGCCGAGGAGGCTGATGTTCTTGTAAGAGCAGTGAAAGACAGAGAAGTTGTGTTGTATGGGGACGGGAGAAACCCACCTAAAATAGTGTCGGTTAAACAGTTTTTTCAGTTTTTCAGTCGATTTTTTTTTCTGGTTCTTGACGGACAAACCAATTTGTCAGATGTCCTTATATACATTAATGTCTTGCCACTATTGGGCAAACAGGTCTGATCCTTAATTTCTACAATTAGCCTGAATAATTTGTAAGCTAGATTTATGCCTATTTTTGCACATCTTCGTGGCATACCACAATGATTTCCGTCATCTCATGTGTTAATATTTTTTTAGTGTAACAATTTATGATTTGCAAAAATAACTGTTTCATCTGTGTAGATTACATGAGCAAAGTGTATGCGCGTTGTGCACGCTATACATTATGGTCAAGCATGCGCCCTTAAAATAGCATAATGAACAACGCGCAATGCGCCACTGACTTTAGACTAGGTTTTTTCTGGTCAGTGGCGCAACTGTTTAGTGGAACAGCAAAATAGCACCAGGGATTGTTTGCGCCGGAACACGCCTCCTTTTTTGCGCTGAACCGCCCAAGGAGCGCAAGTTCATTCACAGTTTAGCGACGTGCTTCTGTGGAGGGAAAAGCGTGCTTTGCGCGGGTGCAAAATAGGAATGACACATGCGTCGGTGTACAAAGTCAATTGCGCTGGGTGCAAGATAGGGCCCATTAAGTTACTAGTCAAATAAACAATAATTTAATTACAACTAAAAAAATGTTGCAGAATAATGTAATATATGAAGGAATAATAGCCTAAAGAACCTTTGTGACAAAAAGGGTTCTTTTTGTCATTATAGAACCTTTTAAGCATAAAAGGTTCTTTGGAGTTGAGTAAAGAACTCTATGGTTCTATATAGAACCCCCCAAAAAAAAATTTCTAAGAGTGTAGTAAGTACTGTGCACAGCATGCAGAATACCCAGACATACTACAACATTTGCTAAAATATCTAATATACAACACTATCCCATAATGCAATGCACTCAATGGGACTTTCCATTTCAAGTGTGACAAATGAACCACAAATGCTTACTGCATATTTTACAGTATTGCTCATTTTGGCTTAGCCTGGATGCCAGCCGAACTTCAGCCCCGCCCACAACATTTTTAGCCCCGGGCGGTTCGGTCTGGCCTCGATCTATAGAGGAGTAATTATCCCCAAACAGAAACTGACCAATGAAATCATCAGGGCGGGCTTTAGACGATGATGGACAGATGATAAACAGTAACGTAATCATCACGTCATCAAAGGGGCTTGGATTATATTTGTTCGGATCTTGAACGGAGAGCTTGTTTGTATATGCATCACCTTCACTATTTCTCTCAAAATGAATGATGATCATGTTGGGTAAGTACTCAGTGTATCATTCAATTCTTTTATTTTTTTACAACTCCGGCAAAGATCGTTTATTCCAGTGCGCGTGCAGACAGGGTTGCCAAGTTTTTACAACAAAACCCGCCAACTACTAGCCCTAAACAATTCTCCGGGAAAAAAAAGCTGTTTGCGGGGTAAAATTTGTTATTTTGGCAAGATTGCCTGCTAAAATTCACACTCATGGGTCTATATATCACATAATAGTCACTTAAACCCACAGACATGGAAAACAACCCTTGGAAAAAAACGTGGACTTGGCAACACAGTAGTTGAGCTCTGTTGACGTTTGGCAATGCGTCGCTTCGTTGCTCTGATTGGTTGTAGGTCTGATGGTCAATTGATGTCTTTCCTGGTTCGGTTGAAACACGCCCCATAATCACATTCCAATCAGACTCATATTCTGACTAGAATTGAGTTTGACCACGTCAGGCTAATTTAGGCTCATTATTTAATTAGACTACAAAAAAATGCTGAAATTTGTAAGCAAAATTTGAATTAAAAATAGAAAATTACTGTACTTGTTCAAATTAAAAATGGAAAAATAATCCCAAACCAGCACTGACAGAAATTAACTTTAAATTAGGTGTGATATTTGGACTGATTTCCATGGGCATTTATTCCTTTATAAAGGCACATTTTAGAACATTTATAGGGCTGGGTGATATATCGAATATTTTTAATTCAACATGCATACATGCGTGTGACGAGCTCGAGCCGGACTCTGACCTAAAGTTGCCTTTCAGACAGCATACGATCGCAATTCAGTTCTTTCGTGGATTATTAGGTTATTGGGTTTCAATGGTCAAATGCTCGTCTTGGCGAGTATTTAGGATAAAGGTCTTTAGTGAACGTACACTGAGTTGAGTGAGAAATCGTATGTTACAATGAATTTAGTCTGTGCAGCTCTTAAAGGGCCAGGTCTCATATTCTGTGATTTAATGTTAATCAAACAACAATGAAATATAGAAAACCACCACATGCTTGACTTAAAGGGTTACTTCAGCGATTAGCATATGGCTTTGTATCAGTAGAAACCCTGGAGTATATTCAAATGATTGTGCAAAAAGTCAGTAACCAAACAGTTAACTGGAGCCATTGACTTCCATAGTATATTTTTTTTCCTTCCATGGAAGTCAATGGCTACAGTTTGGTTACTGACATTCTTCAGAAATTTAGAAGAAAGAAATTCATACAGGTTTGAAACAACTTGACACCCTCAAGTTGTTTCAAACCTGTATGAATTTCTTTCTTCTAAATTTAAAGTCAAAGGATGCAGTAAAGGATGACAGCATTTTCATTTTAAAGTGAACTATCCCTTTAACATTTTAAAAGATGAGTCCAAAAAACATTACAACAGAAAAACCCAGAACAATTAAAATGGAAAAAAGGGGTTTGGGGACAATATTAAATGAAATTTAAATGTTCACTTATTATCATACTTGTCAAAAGTTTAATAGACAGCCAAATTATTGTCATTTAGGAATAAAATCACGGATGTGTTTAAATCAAGAGCAATCTTTTAACGATTAATCACGCTACCCTATAGGTGACAACTATTGTTTGAAACATTTATCATTGCATAATGCCTACTGTCTCACACACTATTTTTAAACAGTAGTAGGAAGTGTACAGTATATTCTGTGCAGTACTGTGTAAGTAGTAAACTTGAATTCTGTACATGGCCACACACACACACACTTGGAGGTGGTAGCTAAATATACAATCCTGTGCTACCTTAAAAAATTGTGCCCGTAATAAGTACCCATAGTTCTCACTTTAGGAAACTGGCAGCCATGTTTAGGTGCAGACTATAGCTTATGAAAACCCTCACACGGCTCAAAGGGAAGCTGTCTTGTGTATGAACGACGCTGGACATGGCACAGATCAGCACAGCTGCTGACATTCACCAACTTACATCTCTAGTGCATGTATTATTCATCTAAACACGCTATAATGAGCGAGAGAGGGAAGGGGAGCGAGAACGTACAAAAGAGGGCAGAGAGAGAGAAGCGAGAATATGAATAAAAAAATCTTTAAAAAATAGGAAATGTTGAGGCGCAGACTCTGTTCCAAAGCGTATGGGAGCAGCATTTTCAGACTGAGAGACTTTCTGAAATATTTTTGAGTGTGCACATTTTAAGGCAACATCGCTTCTATAAAGAGAAAATAAATCCCAGAATGCACTGCAACAAGCTCAATAAAAAAATAAAAAAATCCACCCAAGATGGTGGACAAAGTGAGAGAAGATGCTGTCTACCCTTTCCAAAAAAGAAGTTTACTCAAGTGTATATATTATACTTCTTGTACTACTTTTTACACTTCTCAGAAATATACTTTCACTCAAGTAATCTCGATTTATACTGCCGGAAAGGTCTAAGTATTTTTTAGATTATACATGTTCTCAATCTTTTGAGTAAGATATACTTAAAAGTATAAGTATTTTCAGCCTGTAATTCCATTGTTTGAAAATAGAAAACAGATATGTTCCTATTTCTGTATCTGATTTGTTTTGTGTAGTCCACTGGTAGTTTAATCTAAAAGTACTTTTTAAAAACACTGACTGAATTTTCCAGCTATAGGCACTGCTACACATCTTCTAGCACAGAATCTCCTGATTAAAATACAGGCGAAGAAGCAGCAGAAGGGGGTGATAGAAAACTGCTTACGCAAATGTAAATCAATGTGACAATCAAACATTAAACATAATATTTTCTGATTTAATCAAACATTAGACATAATATTTTCCGATTTAATCAAACATTAGACATAATATTTTCCGATTTAATCAAACATTAGACATAATATTTTCCGATTTAATCAAACATTAAACATAATATTTTCTGATTTAATCAAACATTAAACATATTGTTTTCCGATTTAATCAAACATTAGACATAATATTTTCCGATTTAATCAAACATTAAACATAATATTTTCCGATTGAATCAAACATTAAACATATTAATTTCCGATTTAATCAAACATTAAACATAATATTTTCCGATTTAATCAAACATTAAACATAATATTTTCCGATTTAATCAAACATTAAACATAATATTTTCCGATTTAATCAAACATTAAACATATTATTTTCCGATTTAATCAAACATTAAACATACTATTTTCCGATTTAATCAAACATTAAACATACTATTTTCCGATTTAATCAAACATTAAACATACTATTTTCCGATTTAATCAAACATTAAACATAATATTTTCAGATTTAATCAAACATTAAACATATTATTTTCAGATTTAATCAAACATTAAACATAATATTTTCCGATTTAATCAAACATTAAACATATTATTTTCCGATTTAATCAAACATTAAACATAATATTTTCCGATTTAATCAAACATTAAACATACTATTTTCCGATTTAATCAAACATTAAACATAATATTTTCCGATTTAATCAAACATTAAACATACTATTTTCCGATTTAATCAAACATTAGAAATATTGTTTTCCGATTTAATCAAACATTAAACATAATATTTTCCGATTTAATCAAACATTAAACATATTATTTTCCGATTTAATCAAACATTAAACATATTATTTTCAGATTTAATCAAACATTAAACATACTATTTTCCGATTTAATCAAACATTAAACATAATATTTTCCGATTTAATCAAACATTAAACATACTATTTTCCGATTTAATCAAACATTAAACATATTATTTTCAGATTTAATCAAACATTAAACATAATATTTTCCGATTTAATCAAACATTAAACATAATATTTTCCGATTTAATCAAACATTAAACATACTATTTTCCGATTTAATCAAACATTAAACATAATATTTTCCGATTTAATCAAACATTAAACATACTATTTTCCGATTTAATCAAACATTAGAAATATTGTTTTCCGATTTAATCAAACATTAAACATAATATTTTCCGATTTAATCAAACATTAAACATATTATTTTCCGATTTAATCAAACATTAAACATATTATTTTCCGATTTAATCAAACATTAAACATAATATTTTCCGATTTAATCAAACATTAAACATATTATTTTCCGATTTAATCAAACATTAAACATATTATTTTCAGATTTAATCAAACATTAGACATAATATTTTCCGATTTAATCAAACATTAGACATAATATTTTCCGATTTAATCAAACATTAAACATACTATTTTCCGATTTAATCAAACATTAGAAATATTGTTTTCCGATTTAATCAAACATTAAACATATTATTTTCCGATTTAATCAAACATTAAACATATTATTTTCCGATTTAATCAAACATTAAACATAATATTTTCCGATTTAATCAAACATTAAACATATTATTTTCCGATTTAATCAAACATTAAACATATTATTTTCCGATTTAATCAAACATTAAACATATTATTTTCCGATTTAATCAAACATTAAACATAATATTTTCCGATTTAATCAAACATTAAACATATTATTTTCCGATTTATGCCGTCTCACAGTGAGTATTTTCCACCAGGGACACGGCTTTGCCCTCGGACCAATGTTTGCTGGGATACTTTTATATACTAAAAAGTGGGCCAATTAATGCCAAGCAGTATTGAAATAGTACACTTACGCGTTTACTATAGTAAATTGATATTAGTATACAAATTACATAAAGTATACTTAAAAATATATATGGGAATTTTGAATCATAAAATTAACTTGAAGTATGCTTCTTTTTAAGGGTGCTCAAAGCCTGCGTATGAGGTGCCGTTTAAGTTATGATGCTCACTTAGAAGACGATCAAAGAGTGCTTTCTAGAAGAGAGGATATAGTTTCAGGACGATGGGACTGATTTAGAAGGAACTAATTAGAGGAACATGTTATTGCTCATCTCACATTCATCTCACATAAAATTAAATAAAAAATTAAACAATTTTCATTATAAAATTATGCATTTTAAATCAATTAAAAGTGCTATAATTAGAGTGCTGGATGGATTATTTTTGTAGGCCATAACCCAGAAATAAGAAGAAAATTTATGTGTGAAAATGTATGTGTCACACACTCACAGCTCAGCTCGGCTCAGGCATTCATGGAAACGGTGTGGCCGGCGGAGTGAAGTGAGTATTTTATCTTCTCAAATTAATTCCTTTGAAAGTTAATCTTTTTAAGGCATGTACTAGCGCACCAGACTGAACACGCGTTAAGAACTACTGCCGCGAGCACGGACGCGTTTACCTCAGCTCTCATCACCAGAGCTCATTCAGCTCATCACGATGCGTCTGACTCCTGCTGTGTGTGTGCTGACACTTCCTCAGCGGCTAAATCACAATACTGAACAGACACGTTCAGTTTTTAATTGTAGGGTCTGTTCTCTAACTGAACTGATTTTAGGAAGATGAACGCGGTGGTGGGAAAGTAAAAGTGATTCAGTAGCGGTGGCTTTGGGAATGGCCTCACAGGGCAGTGAAGCATTCTGGGAATTGTAGTCTTTCATCCCCATGAGACAAAAACACATTTTCTGTCTTTTCTCAGTCTAGAAAGCACCAAATTCAAAAATAATTCGATTGATGACCCAGTTTAAATAAAGATTCATCTTCCCAGCGCTAAAGTACCCATTTAATCAGTGGTTGTAAAAGTAGCATCAACATCACTCTGGGGCGCATTTCCCAAAAGCATCGCTAGCCACTATAGTCGCAAGTTCTGTCGTTATCAACATTCAACGAGTCAGTGTTTCCCGAAACCATTGTTACAACAACAAAGATTTGCGAACAGCAACGCAAAATTGTGTGGTTGAAACGACAGATCTCAACTTGTGGTTAGAAGTAGAATTTCTTGTTTGTATGAACATGTGGACTTAATAATTCCTTATCTTGATCAAAATAAGCAAGCTGACATTCAGTACGATCATATCTTTTGTTTTGAATACATACAAATGTCATTTACATCTTTCAGTTTTTCAAGAGATTTAGAGCACCGTTTTTGAAGAGTGCGCACGTGCGGACGTGCTCTAGTACGTCAGAACGAGCCTGTGATTGAATCTGGAAATAAAGCAAAATAACTGAGAAAAATAAGAATTACTCCTCAGATACCATGGCCATAATTAAAAGCAAAAAAAATCTAGCATGAATTCGATCTCTAATAACTAATTCATTAAAAGCAGTTATTACTCCACTTACGCGGTTGAACGACAGATTT